>NW_025814823.1:158510000-158790000 GCF_022079265.1 Lynx rufus
TAAAAATAAATCCCCATTCTGGGTGCCTAGGTGGCTCATTTGGTTAAGCGTTGGCTCTTGATTTGGGCTCAGGTCATGATCTCACAGTTGGTTAGTTCAAGCCCCGTGTCAGACTCTGTGCTGACAACATGGAGCCTGCTTGGAATTCTCTCTCTTCCTCTTTCTCTGCCCCTCCCCAGCTTGTGTGCTCTCTCTATCAAAATAAATAAACAAACTTTAAAAAAGTAAGTAAATAAATAAATCCCCATTCACCTTAAGTATGTCCACTTGAATATATAGCATTGTATGTATTCAATTCTCTTGCATTTCTTGTAGATTAAAATTACAAGTGCATCCTAATGACTACTACACAAGCAACAAAGTAACTATTGAAATTTTCATGACATCTTCTTTGATTTAGAGAAAATTCAAAATTCATGCTACCTCTGAAAACCCGACAGAAAGAGCTGTGGCCATAACAGTGTCATCTTGGCATATCCATGATAATGTTAAAAAGGTAGGGGAAAGCATACATGGAGTTTAAGTGAAACATTGAGATTTCAGAATTCTAGCCATACTTAATATGTGTCCTTAATATGTGTCTTTTATCTGATAATCCCAAAGAAGATTAAGCTAATAGCACATGTTTTTAGAGGAGCAGGAATATATGTATGAAAAGCCAGACATTTTACTTACTTATATTTCTTAAGTAATTATTCTCCCTATAGCACTTAGCACATGGTGGCTACTCACTGATTCTTTTTCAATAAATAAACTCTATTACTCTTTGAGTTTGGAGTTTTCAGTATGAAAACCCAGTGAAATGCCTTTGGGTGACTCTAGGGAGATACATATGCTTTAGATAAGAGGATTCTAACTTCTTCAAAACTTTTTATCACGTAAGAGAGGATAATATAATCAACTGTTTATATACCCCTTCATCTTCAGTAATTATCAAAATTGTAATATTGTGCTACTCTTCCTTTATTTAGCTCCCAGCCCCACCAGCACACCAAACACACACACACACACACACACACACACACACACACACACACACACACCTCTTCCTTCCAAACTATTTTAAAACATGGGGAATTGCACATTTAAGTATCATGCCTGTGACTGACTTGGTGTAGATTATTTGGAAAATGAATTCTCTATTCCCTGTGTACTTTGTTTCCATAGATATAATATAGAAATGTGAGATTAATATACAACCATAAGAGACAAAATACTAAATATAAATATATCAGATGAACCTGGTTACTTTATACTTATGAAAAATAGAAGACTAAATTCTCTGCTCTAACATTTACAGCCTTGGAAAATGAAACCTTTAAACCTTTGCTTATGTCTCTTATTCATTTTACTATTTCATAATTCAGTACAATCAGGTTGTTGCCAGAGAAAAACAAGGGAGTGGAATAACTGTTACTGTATTCTAAAAGGAACTAGGCAATGGGCCAGGCTCCTCATTAACATCAACTTGTTTGAGAAATATGTCAGCCCATGGGCCAAGTACTATTAGCTTCATTTTATAAGTAGAAAACAAAAAGGTTAAATTATTTTGCCCAGGATCACAGAGCCTTTCACATTTACACTTCTTCAGTCCCATCAGAGTTTGTCAGAGAATGGAATGCAGGGAACTGGTTACCCAGGTAACAGAAGAGTCTGGGAAGCCAACTGGGGAGGGTGAAGCCACCCAGAGATTAGAAATTTCAGGAAGCTGCTATCATTTCTAGGCAGGGCGGACTGCGGGGGAGCTGGATTGCCCTGGGCAAACTGGAACCGCAGCTGGCTGATTCTGCAGGAAACACTACTACAGAGGCTCCCAGAGTTAGAAAGGAGGAGGAAATACCACTTACCACCTCCAGTCTCCTACCCCTGCCTCCCAAGCCTGAGGCCTTTCATCCCAAATATCCCTGGTAGAGGTAGCAGGGAGAGTAGGAGCAGGGGAGCAAGGAATTCTGGGCAAGGAATTCACCTAAGGGCAAACAAGTCTAGCATTGCTCCAGGGAGATGGTTTTAAAGCAAAACCAGCTTTACATCTTGGTCCTTCTGCTTGTTTTAGCAAGCAGAATACATACAAGAATGGATTTTAAGGGATTTTGCAAGAAATATCAATTTATACATTGTTAATTTTTCAAGCTATTTGGGGGGGGGGCTTCTTTCTCTTTTGTCTAGTTTATTAACCTGAACAGAGCAAAAGTACTTCTCAGGGAATATTTAGAGCTCTGTGGAAATACATTCATTCAATCAAGAATTCTTTGTCACACCCCTACCACAGGACCAGAAAAATAAGAATATAGTTTACCATCTGGTTGGGAAGGCAAAATAGACATTTATGAAGGAATCAGTAAGCAAGAGAGTATCAAATAAGGGGCTAATTTGTTTTACTAAGAAAATAGAGACTAATGTGCAGATACGAAGGTACAATGTACCATAAATAAATAGGGCAAGGCTCAGAATAGGAAGGCTGGTGTGAACACAGGGCACTGCGCTCCTTCGTTGACCAATCAGAGCCCCAGAGCTGCCCCAACCTTCGTGACCAGGGGAAGCTCCCCATGGGTGCCAACTCAGTGGGGTGATTTGAAGAGCAGAACCGTCTGCTTCCTGTCATGGTGTCCACAAATCTCCTCTCAAAACCAGTGGTCTCGAATCCTAGCTGCATATTCAGATCAGCTAGGAAATTTTAGAGAAATATATCTGTGCTCTGGCCCCACTATAGACAAATTAATTTCCTGCACTCTGGCATGAATGTTTCCAAGTGTCCCAGGTGCTTGTGACCCACAATGAAGGATGAGACCCACTACTAAATGAAGGCTTTCTGATCCTCTGAAGGGCCTGAAAACAAGCTTTTCTTACCATATGCAATGTTAGTGCAGTGAGAGAGCTGAGCTCTGAGTAGGAGGGAAGTCCAGAGGGCATCAAGATAACCTCTTATTGCTTCATGATTTGTCTACAGCTATCACTGGACCTGCAAATATTGATCTGTATGGCCTTGCCTCCAAGTAGAAAAAGACAAACTTTCCAGTTGTTTTCAAATAACCTTTACTGTTTTTTAAAACAATTTTATTCAGGTATAATTCACAAACCATAAATTCATCCGTTAAAACCTACAACTCAGTATTTTTAAGTATATTCACAGAGTGGTACAAGAATCACTTCAATTTAATTTTAGAATGTTTTTGTCACCCTAAAAGAAAACTTTGTCTTTTTTTGTTTTGTTTTTGTTTTGTTTTTGTTTTTTAAATTAAAGCAAAAACATTTCAGAAGCACACTAGCATTGGGCACTCTCACCTGGGTTTGCATTTGCAGAAGCTCCGATTTTTTCTATCTTCCTTCTTCCTTTATATATGTGTATAAGTTTGCCCTTATTTTCTTCTCCATTATGTATGCCCTTGACTGTGTGTCTGTCAGAGTGTATGTGGGCAGCATAGGGAGGGTGCCCAGATGCTCACTAGCACACATCCTCACTGGGGTGAGCCCACAGGCTGCCAGCCTTACTGCTCCTGGATCTTGTTGATTTCCAGACAGGTTTTTGGCTTTGCTATGGCTGAAGATTTTAAGCCTATAAATGCTGTACCCTCCAATGAGGACAGAGGACCGCTGTACTTGCCAAATACGCAGTGATCCATGGGGGTGAAAACAGTTTGGAAAATTATTCCTTTTGGGGGAAAGACAGTGAAGTCCCTTATCTGCTTTCTCCCTGCTTCTCAACTCCTGCTGCACATACCACCTCTTTCGTCCTAACTCCCTGAGTGTCCTATCTTCTGCAGCTTTGTTCTCCCAGTGAATTTCTACTGCATGAGAGTTGGCATCCTGCTCTTCCTGTCTTTGGCCTCCAGCTCCTAATACAGGACTGAATTTACATACTGGCCTGTTTGATCCATTTTATAAAGCAAACCACTTTCAGGATAGGGAAGTTCTGTTTTGGTTTGTTGTTTTCATTTCAGAGCATTGGATTGAGACTTTCTTGATGTGGATCTTAAGATCTCACCTAGTTTTTCACTAGATCCAGCGAAGCCCATCTCTGGGCGATAGACTATAATCTGGATATGTGATATGATGGAGGAGGACTTCACCTTTCAGATCCTCTATTTCTTTATCCATAAAATGAGGTGACAGTGTATACCTCTGGAGTTGCTGAGGGGAGTGCAGGGGATCGCTTAGGGGAAATGGCTAGCAATGGGCTAGCCACAGAGTAAGTAGGTGCTTAGAACGTGTTCTTTTCCTTCCCCTCATATAGAAAAGTCCTCCCTGGATTTATGAGTTTTGTGGTTCAGTTCTCATTCCAGACCTGTCAGTACTTCCCTTCTCCGTGCTTCTCTCACCTCTCCCCACCCCACCCACTGTGTGAGGTAGTGGACAAAACCTTCTCTCTTCCCTCTTAGAAAGACCTTGCTGCAGGTAGGTTCCTATGCTGGATTGAATCTGACATATTTCATTCTACCAGCTCAGTTGTGTAGGAAGTGCTCAGTTATGCCATGGATTAAATAATGAGGCACTTTGTGTGTTAACTATGTTCATGTTAAAAAAAAAAAATTAGGGGTACCTGGGTGGCTCAGTCTGTTGAGTGTCCAACTCTTGAGTTCAGGCTTAGGCCATGATCCCAGGGTCTTGGGATCCACCCCTGGATTGGGTCTTCATTGAACATGCAAACTGCTTGAGATTTTCTCTCTCTCTTCCTCTCTTTGCGCCACTTTTGCTTTCCTCTCTAAAATTAAAAAAAAATAAAATAAACATAAAAAATCAGGCACTTTGAATATCTCACAGTGAAAAGATATAACTGATTTTACATCATTAATAGACTGATGAATATTCAATAAGCCCCAAGGAATGATCAGAGAAATGGTTCATTCATAAGGTTGGTATTTACTAGAAATTAAATGATGTTAGGTAATTTTTGTTAATTCTCTTGGAGTAACAATGATATTGGAGTTACTTGGGGAAAATTCTTCAGTTTAAGGAGATGCTTAGTGAAATGCTTACGGATAAAGTTTCAGGATATCCACAATTTACTCTCAAATACAGGTACATATACAAATCCAGGTAGATAGATCTGTTTGTAATATATGCAAATATTGCAAAATATAGGAACAATGTTAATAGTCATAGATCTAGTAGTAAGAATATTGGCACTCATTGTATTATTCTTTTAACTTTTCTTTTTGTTAGAAAAAATTTACAATAGGGGTGCCTGGGTGGCTCAGTCCATTAAGCATCCGTCTCTTGGTTTTGGCTAGTGTCATGATCTCCCAGTTTCATGGGTTCAAGCCCCATGTCATGCTTTATGCTGACAGCACGGAGCCTGCTTGGGATTCTTTCTCTCCTTCTCTCTCTTCGCCCCTCCACACTGATGTTGTCTCTGTCTCTTTCAAAATAAATAAATCAACTTAAAAAAAAGAAAAAAATATATACTAAAAAGTGGGGTTAAAAAGAAAACAAAGAAACTGGGAAAATATAATCCATAAAGTTCCTTTAAAATATTGCCATTTGATTGTGTTTTTTATGTCAGTATACTTCTGTGTATTGTAAAAAAAAAAAAAAAAAAAAAAGGCTTCCTACTGACAGCAAATACTTCTTTTGAAGTCATGAAATACCAGTTCTTATAGAACATAATTTTTGTAAGTTGTCCTTATAACTGAGCATTTGAAAAAGTATTCATAACATATACCACTCCCAAACTATTTGGAGCCTACATAATTTGTGGAATTTTGAGTGTTTAAATGGAAACAAGTGACTGATAGTGTTGATTAATCCAGAAGAATGAAATTTTGAAACACCCCCAGAAAATGACTTTTTAAAACTTTTTCTTATATTTATTTATTTGCATTCCCTTTTTTTTGTTTGTTTGTTTTTTGTTTTTTTTTAAAGTAATTTCTATGCCCAATGGACTCATAACCCTGAGATCAAGAATCACATGCTCTATGGACTGAGCCAGCCAGGGGCCCTTTAAAAAAAATTTAAGGAAAAACATCTATATACCTAAAATTTAGAGACAAAGGGCTATCTGAACATTTACTGTAGGGTAACGTATCATAATATATATTTGCCACATGAGCAGGAAGCAGAGGGGGTCCTTGAGGAGAGCATGGAGACTTCTACCAGACAAAAGCAACTGACTCTTAAGTTTTTTTGTTTGTAAAGTAGAATACTAATACCTCTTGAAGAGTAAATGACACATGCAGCACGTTCAGTAAAACACTGGATTTACCAATTCTGGAAGGAGACAAATTGGGTAAATCTGTCATTATAGATCTATCCCTCTTAAATTCTATCTGCAAATGGTGAATGATTCTTCCCTCTAGTCAGGCCTTCAGGAATCTTCTAAAATTTGTCATTTACCATTTAGCATTGATATATATGTGGGCTTTTAGATGTTTTTTCTCCCAAGATTCATGAACTACTCAATACTGATTGCCCTCAACTGTAGATAGACAAACACTAGACTAGGACATCATGGTGAAACAGGGCTTCATTCACCAAGCTCTTGCAGGCTGGCTGCTTTTCAGTGGATTCCACCCCCTGATCCATGATGGTGCTACATTTTGGGGAGAATTTTCCACACAAGAAAGTGATTTACTCCTAGTTTTTCATACAAAAACTCTTTTCTTTTCTTTTTTTTTCAACGTTTATTTATTTTTGGGACAGAGAGAGACAGAGCATGAACGGGGGAGGGGCAGAGAGAGAGGGAGACACAGAATCGGAAACCGGCTCCAGTCTCTGAGCCATCAGCCCAGAGCCTGAAGCGGGCTCGAACTCCCGGACCGCGAGATGGTGACCTGAGCTGAAGTCGGACACTTAACCAACTGCGCCACCCAGAGAGAGAGAGAGAGAGAGAGAGAGAGAGAGAGAACAAGTGGGGGAAGGACAAAGAGAGAGGGAGACAGAGAATCCAAAGCAGGCTCCAGGCTCTAAGCTGTCAGCACAGAGCCCAACACAGGGCTTGAAATCACAGACTGTGAGATAGTGACCTGAACTGATGTTGGGCGCTTAACTGACTGAGCCACCCAGGTGCCCTGTGTACAGAGAATACTTAATGCAAGATTTCTTCCATGTGTCTGATATTTCTTGGGCTTTTTTTTTTTTTTTAATTTTTTTTCAACGTTTTTTATTTATTTTTGGGACAGAGAGAGACAGAGCATGAACGGGGGAGGGGCAGAGAGAGAGAGAGGGAGACACAGAATCGGAAACAGGCTCCAGGCTCCGAGCCATCAGCCCAGAGCCTGATGCGGGGCTCGAACTCACGGACCGCGAGATCGTGACCTGGCTGAAGTCGGACGCTTAACCGACTGCGCCACCCAGGCGCCCCTCTTGGGCTTTTTAAAACATTAAAATATATGTTGATATAACTAAAGGAAATATTACCTTATTCTATTTAGCATGGTATAGTGACAAGCAATATATTATAAGTCAGAAAAGCTGCTTTGCAAACTTTTCCCATTTACTGGTTATGGGTCCTTGTGAAAAGCTCACTGAATTCTTCTTATTCTTAGTTTTTCGTATACCAAAAATCACATGAGCTTCTATTTTGTATGAAATAAGAGTGTGTATGAAAGTAGGTAATAAAAAATATAGGGGCACCTGGGTGGCTCAGTCGGTTAAGCAGCCGACTTCGGCTCAGGTCATGATCTCGTGGTTCGTGAGTTCGAGCCCCGCGTCGGGCTCTGTGCTGACAGCTCAGAGCCTGGAGCCTGTTTCGGATTCTGTGTCTCCCTCTCTCTCTGACCCTCCCCCGTTCATGCTCTGTCTCTCTCTGTCTCAAAAATAAATAAACGTTAAAAAAAATTAAAAAATAAATAAAAAATATATAAATTATTAATTATTATACATAATATAATATAAATTATTAACATTAATATTACTGTTGCTGCCACTCTTCTTCAAATAATTTCATTGACTTACATATTCAGGTTATGATTCTGCTCTAGGGACTGTCATGGGGTTTTATATTTTGGTTTAACTGAAGGTGGTCAGGATTGAACCCAATGGTAAGCTTTTATTTTCTTATATTTAGTGAGGTTCTTTTCCCCCACTTTCTTGCATATCCCACAATGTACAAGAAGTGAAACAATTCTTTGTAACCCTTTTCAGGAACGTATGTTTTTTTGTTTGTTTTTTTATTTCTCAAAAAAATTCAATAAATTTTATGACTTATTTCATCTTATTATCAAAACAAATGAGGCTGTAAGCTACTTGAAAGTTTTATGTAACACATAAAAATACTTATTTTCATTCATTTGTTCTGGTGAGAAAAATGAAATTCATTTCATTCATTTGTCCTGGTGAGAAAAATAATTCTGTGTCTGGACATAATGAAATTCCAAAGCCATAATAAATAGAAGTTGCAGGTCTGGTCTTTACCCTTCAGGGTTTATCTTCCTGCATTTGTGAGTACTCAGAAGAACTCTGGGTAATTCCCAAGAACCATCAGAAGTGATGGTAGATTTGGAAGCTATGGTCGTCCGTCGAGCCCATGCTGAACTGAGGCTTAAGTATGGTTTTAGACTCAACATAGTCCTTAGACATCACATCTCCATGAGGAACCACATGTCTCCCACACTGGCAATTTGGGCTTTAAAATTAAGTGAGGCATTTTGTAGGAGACGAGATGCCGCCTTAGAATCACCATCAGATCTATGTCTGGTTAATTATAGACTGACTTTCTACATCCCAAATGAATGTCTGTAGCTTCTCTTGATTTTTGAAAGCCACCCATGTCAGTGTGGAATTATCAACATTTTCAGAAGGAAGATTAAAGGGGTCCTTGTTTGTACAGTATACAGATTTAGCCCTTCAGGAGTAAAGTCACTATTACATTATCTTGTAACACCTCCTTATTTTAAACATTATCTTTCTTCCTTTTTATGTTTTTATAGCATGCCGGTGAAAAAACCAGTGGATCACCTTCAAAGTCAGGAGAAAAGAAAGGATCAGATGAGGTAATTTCTGCAGTACTGGGCTTTGCTTTTCTCTTGCTTTTAATTGTGAATTCTATCTTGACACAGATAATGAGGTTGCAAAGAGTTCCTACTGGAATTTTGGCAGATTTAATCTGAATTAAGATTTGATTCAAGAATGTAAGTGAAAATCATTACAAATTAATAAGAATTAAGAATTAATAAGAATTCTTTTCCTGGGAAAAGAATCTTTAGAAATTGTTTCTATTTAGAACTAGAACCCAGTTATTGAAGGTATTTTCCCTATAGGAATTGCTGAACCTTAAATGTTTTGTTGGTGAATATGGCAGATTTAGAGGAGGAAACCAAATGCTCTAGTGGAAAAGGAAATCTTTTTTCATGAGAATACACTATGAAAGAAGAACAGTGATAGCCTAGATTAATCCGTTATTCAGGTTCATAAACAAAAGGAAAAGAGAAAGTCTATTTTATTTGGCTCAATTGTATGGAAACACTAGTAACACCAAATCTTTCCACTTTGAGATGGTTGTTTTTGAGCTTGTGAATTTCTCCTTCCACCAAATGACACACCATTATGTGGCCTTTCAACACTGGTCAACTTCTCCATGGAGAAGGGACCTGTGAATGTGCTGTCCTTCCAAAGGCACTGGATGTGCCTCCCTTTTGCTACTTTTTACATTTTAGATCTCAATAGATATGCTCATCTTCATTTGATAGGAATTATCACTGTCATTTCCATTTGGTAAAACAGCCAAGTCCTAAATGGTACATGGAAAACCAGAAAGCATACAGTGATCATTATATTTTTTCTTTGTTATCAACATGGTTTCAAAAATTTTGCTCCTCTTTTTCCTGCAGTTTTGAAATATTTAATATGTTTCAATATATTCAATATAGGAAGAGATTGTTATGAATAGAAACTGCTATGGATTCTGTACTAAGGTTCGCTCTACTTTCTACTGTCATTTTCTTACTAATATCCTTGAAAATATAATTTAGATTATTAATGAGCAGATTTGTAATGAAGTTTGCCATGGAGGGCAACTGTTTCTTTAAAATTAAAAAATAAGAGTAAACATTTATTTAGATTTTATCCTGTTTCTTTGTTAACTTATTGAAAAATAAATTCCCATATGAAAAACCACATTTTCTCCCTTTACTAGCATGAAAATTACTACAGAGTGTCATTAAGTTCCCTTATCTACCCTACCTTTTAAGTATCTTCCCAGGTACGATATCTATTAAATGATTTCCTATCTGAAAACAGTAGTGCTTCTTTATTCTCCATACTAGGAAATAATGATTTTGGATGTTATTCTTTATTAATATTAATTAAGAGTAACCTATTTACTTGAAAAGGGAAATTTTTTCTAATGTGGTCAACGGAATAGTAGACTAGGTCTTATAGGAGTATTCTCACTAAATATGTTATTACTTGAGAGCTTAAATATTACATCTTGAATGTACAGGCATTGTTGGTTTAGACAACATCTGATAGCACAGTATTAGGGTTGTTTTATATGTAACACCTTGACTATAAAGTACTTTATTCCCATATTTATAAGGGGCTTGAGAAAACTAATAAGGAGCCCTCTTAAAATGTAGCCAGGGGACAATTCGTGATTTCTGTGTTAGTAGAGGCAGACTATACTTTAAATTCGAAACCAAAAGGCTGAACTTCTATCTCAAGAAAAGGAAGAAGGGATTTTTCTTCTCTTTATCAGCAATTCAAGGAATTCTGACATTGTTCCAAAACACTTCTGAGAAATTCAGGTTTATAGCTCTTCTTGTGCTGAGCCTGGACATACTGATCTGTTGTGCTCTGTCCCCGCCAGCAGAACTGAAGAGAGGACGGAGGCTTTTCCTTGCTCCTTTGGCATAAATCACTGTAGTAATTCATATGGTCTGAGACTGAAGATTGTTTATTATCCCACCAAATTCATTCCATATCTGTTTGATAGGGTAGACAGACCTGTGAGTTGGGATGACTTGGTAGTCAAGATATATTTCCAATAGGCTATGTCTCCAGGGAATCTCTAATTCTTTATGTTACATACAGATAAGTCATTGGTGAGATATTGTGGGCCTGGAGACAATTCAGGAAAACTATCTAGTATTAGGCATTATTTTAGCCTTTGTATTCACAGTTATAACACCATGTGCAATTTGGATATGTTATCTATCCTGCCTACCATCCATGATTGGTTACCATTCTCTTTCCTTCTCAAAATTACCAGAGAAAGATTTCCTCAAACTAATCCTTTCTCCCAAATATTTTTTTACCACTGCTCTTTTGAACAAGAAGTGAAACCCAGAAGCTTAGTTTGGGTTTTGGTAATCCATTTTCAGACTAGTATATACTTCCAAAGATTAAACAACATGTCCCTAAGCATATGCAAACACGTAGGCTAGGCTTCTACAGACAAACCCAGGCCTTTGAAACAAAGTCAGTTTGAAAGTGTGCTTTCTATGCTTAGGGATACTTCTCTGCATTTGTTTTCTTTCTCCCTTTATTACTTTGCTGCATTTTATTTGGAGGTGCAAGAAAAAGGGTACATAGGAGGACTTTGGGAAGATATAACCAGGAGCAAAATGATTAGGGTTAGGTAAGAACCACTATTATATTGTCATATGTAAAAATACCTAGGGATGAATGCTCTGTGTGAATTTTAGAGCTCTTTCTCTCCTGCAATCATAAATCGTTTTTACTTGGTTGGAATTTGACCCCTACATAGCCACTAAGTTATCCTAAGAAGTCGGCAGCAATTTTAACAGAATCTTACAACCAAAATATCATTTGTCATGTTGCGTTTCCAATACAGATGCTTGAGGCTGGACTAGAGTAAATGTCTAGAACATATTCACTTACTTCTTTATACCAGTCATTATGAACTGGCTAAGACCTCCTCAGATGTAAAGGAGTTACAAAACTAAAAGTTGCATGGATTAATTAACCAAAGGTAAAATGACTAGAGCAGGAAAAGGAAAAATGGGAGAACTTAACATCAGCCCCTTTAAAAACACTGGAACAAAGAAGCCTTTCCAAACCTGCAGTCAAATCTATGTATAGTATTTGACTAACACATCTGGCCACACTGGAGGACTATGATCATTTGCGCAACATATGTCAGTGAAGGCCTGAGGAATGGAATTTAAAGCATAAGATGGGCACAATCTTTTAGAGCCAATTATAAGAACCCAAATTTAATAATAGATATATTTTTATGGGTACAAAGGGAGCTATAAACAGGATAGAAATCGTGCCTTAGAGGAAAGGATATGTGGGATTCTTTTCTCAGTATTTACCTTTCCTCCTTCTAAAATGCATAAAGTATTAAATGACTCCCAGCATTTTTTACACTTTTCCTCTTAATGAAATTAGTCTTTTTTTTAATCACAAAGACAATGTGTACTTGTGAAAAACAGTGTTACGTAGTCTACCACTTATTTATAACTATTGGTATAAAATTTTCTGTGTATTCTTAAATTAATGTGATAATGTTGCATATTCATACTTAATATATGATTTGCTGATTTTAGCAACTTTTTAATACAGCTAAAACATAATCATTGAAGAAAATTGAGAAAATACTGAAGAGGATTTTTTTTAAGTTTATTTATTCCAGGAGAAAGAGCACATGAGCAGGGGAGGAACAGAGAGAGAGGGAGGGAGAGAGAGAACCCCAAACAGCCTCCACACTTTGAGCATGGACCCCAATGTGGAGCTTAAACTCACAAACCATGAGGTTATGACCTGAGCCGAGATCTAGAGCAGACACTTAACTGACTAATCCACCCAGATGCTCCAAGAAAATGGTGAAGACTTTAAAGAAAAAATACCATCATCTACCATTCTAGCACCTACAGACATGGCCACTACTTCCATCTTGGCGTATATCCCTACATGATTTTTCTCTGTGTATATATTATGTTTAAGCAGAGATAACAACGAAAATCATTAGTAGGGCCTAGAAAAGGATAAATAATGTGCTTTGTGAGAGATCAATTTTTTCTAGTTAAAAAGAGTCGTCATCGTGTAGGTTTTAAGAAAATCATTATTCAGGTATCTTGGCATTTTATTAGGGCATTTAATCTAGTCTTTATGTAGTGCTATGTTTTTGAGGGAGAAACACCTTTAAAAACTCTTCAGGGACAGTGTTCTCACAAGCTAGTGATTTAGCTGTTGTTAGCAAATTCTGGAAGAGTAGTACAGCATATATTGTTTTAAGGGATTATCGGTCATGACAAAAAAGTCCATGATAATTGTGGGGAGTTGACTGTGGCTGCACAAGCTCATGTCCCAGTGCCAAGAAAGAGGCAAAGTCAAAGTGCCCCGAGCTCAATCCTACCTGGCTCAGTGGGAGAGCCATACTCCAGCAGCCAGCCCAGAATCCAACTGCGTGGCTGATTTGGCAGGTTAAAAACTCTCTAAGGGAAGCTCCAGAAATTCTTTTGGACTGCAGTTTCCTCATTTTTGTTTTTAGTTCTAAATTTCAATTCATGTCTTCATTGACTGGAATATTTTTAAACATAATTTTTTCAGGGAGGGAGCACGAATGGTGATTTTCTGAACATGCTTTTGTGCTGGCTTCACACAAGAAATAAATACAAAATTGTACAACATCCTTGGTGAGCAATTCTGTTCCCTCAAAATTCTATACATGTTGCTCCAAGATTGTCTGGCTTTCTGTGCTGTAGAGATGTGTGGGGAAGCCTAATTTTAATTTATTTTTAGATATTCTGTTTTTCCTGTCTTAGTGCATATACAATTTTGTTGTTGTCCTTACAATTTAAAAAAATTTGCCAGGAGGTATGTATTTATCTGTTTCTCTTTATTAATTTTTTCCTGAGAATGTCTTATTTAATTATTGCTTTTATTTTGGTTTAGCCGTCATGGCAATAAAAATCATTATCTTATTGATTTCTAACTATGGGATGGGACAGGATGCAAAATCTTTTGTCTATTATATAATGCAGAGCCTTTCCCATTAAAAAAGGAAGAAAGTTTGGTAGTTAATTAAGCTTAGTAGCTGTTTTGTTTAAAAAACAACACCATGCTATATGTAGCACCCAGAACATATGCCAATAGCTATAAAATAGAGACCTTAGGCATCATCATTCAATGAATTGTTTTATCAGAAGCTAAGGGTACACTTTTAATAAATAATATGAAAATAACGTGCTTTTAAATCAAGCATCTGTGATATACAAATTGTTATGTCATTGGATAGGGAAAGGCTAGTAAAAAACAGTAAGTACTTTGCCTTTATAAGTGAGCACATAAATGTATCAACATTGTATCATATAGTGATAGTATGCCTTTCATTATTGTGCTTTGAATTTATGAGCCTAATTATCGAAGACCTTAGATCTCACCAAAATTGTCTCTGAAAAGTTGTACCTTATGGCGTATGGAATTGCAATCAAATGTTAACAAAATATCAAAGGAATTGAATAGAAGGTAAATTTACTGGCTTCAGAGTAAATCATAAGTCCTGGAAACCTGATGGACAATTGATTAAATATTATTCCTAAAATAATACTGTTTTAAATTATATATTTGTTTTCATTCTTCTCTTTAGATTTTATTAGCTTCTCAAAGATAATGGCATGACTGATTGAAAAGGGACAATAACCTGAAATCATGCTCATAGCAAAATAACCAGTTTCATCTGAGGGCTGCAAATGTATGATTCTTGTCATAAAGTCAGCAACATTTTATCATACAAAAATGTGCATCATAGCTTATTTTTATTTTAAATTTTATATATTATATTTTATAATATATATTATATATATTATATATTATATTTTATAATATATAATATATATTATATATTATATTTTATAATATATAATATATATAATATATTATATATTATATATTATATTTTATAATATATATAATATATATTATATATTATATTTTATAAATTTTATTATTTTATATTTTATTTTATATTTATTTTATTATTTTAAAAACAATTCATTTGTGAAAGCAAAGCCTAAAGGAAAGTTGATGTCATCAAGTCTTTTATGTTTCAGTCAGCATTATTACAGAATGCTTAGTAAATGTATAGAGCAGTGTGTTAGTATCATAAAAAATTTTTAAAAACTCTATTCCTAATTTTTGTTTTGTTTTTACCAATTACTTCAGGTGACTCTTATGTCACTGGTCTTCTGAGTACATTTTGAGTTACACTGAAATAATTCTTTTTTTTTTTTTAATTATTATTATTATTTTTTTTTTTTTAATAGAGAGAGAGATAGAGTATAAGCAGGGGAGGGGCAGAGGGAGAAAGAGAGAGAGAGAATCCCAAGCAGGCTCCGCGCCTAGTGTGGAGCCCACCACAGGGCTCAGTCTCACTCCTGTGAGATCATAATCTGAGCCAAAATCAAGAGTTAGGAGCTTAACCAACTGAGCCACCCAGGTGCCCCAAGATAATTCTTACAGAGTGCATAGCACAGTGCTTGGCACACATAAGCATTTGTTTCTTGTTTTTTGTTCTCTTTCTCTCTTTCTTTCCTTCCTTCCTTCCTTCCTTCCTTCCTTCCTTCCTTCCTTCCTTCCTTCTTTCCTCCCTCCCTCCCTCTCTTTCTTTGTAGATAATCTTTCCACCCTGGCCCTTGTACCTACTGTTCTCTGTCATGTTCTGGCTATAGTGTGACTGAAGCACATTAAGAGTGCTGAAGTTTCTAAGAGTCATTGAATCACGTGGGTGCCTTTGGTTGGAGCAAGTACTAACCGTGTTTTTCTCTAATTTTTGTAGGACCTTGTCTAGGGAGCTATTCCTTCTTTCTTTTCCTCTTTGTTTAATGATTCCTTTAGATTACATATTAGTTCAGTCTTCTTCATCATAAACTGTTTCAAAATATATCCTTTGAAATTGCTCAAGCTCCCATTTTATCTTCCTTTCTAACCCTCAGTGCCAAAATTCTTGTTTGAAATCATTGAAGAAAAGAGTGTCCAGAGAAAGAGGAGAGAAACCAAAAGCAGATGTTGATAAATGCCTGTGTGTGTGTGTGTGGGGGGGTGGTAGGAAGGAGAAATCAGTGAACAGGTCAAAGAAAAAGCAATTAATAGGTAGGGAGACCTGGGTGTTGCAGTGTCATTAATGGGAAGACTGGAAAAAGGGTCTAGGCTGGTAATTGCAGAATTATGGGGGCTGTGGAAAGACCCTGGATTGGAGATGGGGATATTGTTCGTGCTCTTTGGAGCTGTCTCTTTTATGATTGGGAGGGTGCTGAGTAAGTGGAGATTCTGCACTGATGACTCTTCAATGTACATGGATTTATGTAATGAACATCAGTAAAGCAAAAAAAGTTGAAATCAGTGTTCACTTATACAAAAAGAGTTAAGTGTGGCCTAGATGCATCACATGTTACAGATTTCTTGGATTGTTTGCCAGTTGTTTATAGGTAAATAGATTCACTTGTTAATTGAGTAGTATCAAGTAACAAAGACAATATTTGGAAAGAACTCAGGAGGGAATTCTAAACATATGTTTATCTTAATCATTAGGACATCAGGCTTTTTGGTTGGTTATTTACATTAAGGTTAGCATCCCTGGATTTTTTCTTTTGTAAATCAAGTCAGTCCATTCCTACATAGTCTAATTGGAGCTCAAGAGCAGAATTTTTGGACTTAAGTACATTCCAGAGATATAGCACTCTGAAATCTGCGGATACAACTTTGAAGAAAAAACATTTCTTTTATAGGAAATTGACAGTTCAAGTACTTTTATATTCACATTCCAATTTTGGTTTCACTTAGTACTTGGGTTAACCATTGCTTCATTGAATGTAATTTTGTGACTGGCTTTTTTTGTGCTTTCTTAAAAGATGGGTAGACTCTGGAAAACCTGAAACCAAGCATCTATTCCACTGAATAATGAAAGCTAAATAGGAAGCTGAATGACTAATGGATTTTAAAATAGTGCATTTAGAAGATAATGAAGGTTCTTAGGACCAGCTATAGGGACAAGAGTTTGCAGAGATACAGTGGTGGTATCGGCCTGAATGCTAAAAACATAGTTCAGGGGACACCCAGTGGTTAAAAGGAGGAAATTCTTTGCTATGGTAATGTTCAAAAAGTGATGGAATAAAATATTTCTAGCTTTAGCAATGATGATACATTGTTGATTTTGTCTTTCTAAATTAGCATATGTTAGGGGTGTCTGTGTGTGTATTTTAAGAAGGAGGTTTGATTTTGACTTCTTATATAAATTTTCTTCAAATATTTGAAAACTTCAAAATTATGAAATTGTAAATCTATATGATTAAACTCTTCCTTTAACAAAAACATAAATGGTGTTTTAAAATGGAAAATAACTGAGAGCCTTGAATAAGAAAAACAATTCATCCTTTTTTATCTAGAAATTCTCAGTCTGAGAATTTGTTTCAAGTGCATTATCAGAGGTGTACATGATGGCACAAGGATCTTCATCACTGTATTTATAATAATGACAAACTGGGAGAGAAACAAACATACAGCAGTAATGAATTGGTGAAGTTACCACACAGATGTAGTAACTGAGGTATCTTGAACACCATGTTTCAAAGAACATTTAGTGGAGAAAAGTGTTTATGTTAGGTTAAAAAAAAAGATGAAGGAATTACAATTTCACTTATATGCTGTATTTATAACATTGTGAATATTTTTTTATTTACACAAAAATAGAAAAATAACTGAAAGTAGCTGTCTTGATTGACAGGAATTTGAGTAATTTACATTTCTTTTTTCTACTTTTTATTCTAAATGTATTTTTTTAATCAGAAGGAAAAGAATAAAGATCATCAGGTTATAAAAGAATAATGAAAGTGTTTTTAACAGTGATCGGAACTAAATCTGTGCATATGTCTGCTTACACATTAAAGAGAGAAGTATTTTATTTTTTTTTCCAACGTTTATTTATTTTTGGGACAGAGAGAG
Organism: Lynx rufus; assembly: GCF_022079265.1. Classification (NCBI taxonomy): domain Eukaryota; kingdom Metazoa; phylum Chordata; class Mammalia; order Carnivora; family Felidae; genus Lynx; species Lynx rufus. Next base: position 158,527,839 of record NW_025814823.1, read on the forward strand.
ACAGAGCATGAACGGGGGAGGGGCAGAGAGAGAGGGAGACACAGAATCGGAAACAGGCTCCAGGCTCTGAGCCATCAGCCCAGAGCCTGACGCGGGGCTCGAACTCACAGACCGCGAGATCGTGACCTGGCTGAAGTCGGACGCTTAACCGACTGCGCCACCCAGGCGCCCCAAGAGAGAAGTATTTTAGATGTGAGCCTTTTTTCTTTAGAACCCCTTAGAGATCCAGCAGCTGCTACTCCTGTGTGTGTGTGTGTGTGTGTGTGTGTGTGTGTGTGTGTGTGTGTGTGTGTGTTTATGTACAGGGACAAGCAAATGTGCATGTTTGACTAGAAGTGTGTCTCTTACATATGGACAGAGAATTAGGTAGCTTAGAGGGCAAGGATTCATAATTATTTTCAGTTATAGTCCCTATGGAATCTGATGAAAACTGATCTTTTCCTCTGAAAAGTACATACATATGTATGTACAAAACATACTCCCAAAATGTGACATACAATTTAAGGACATTTAGAGGTGCACGCCATCCCCAGCCCTGAAGGGGCAATCTTGTTGAGTAGATATATTTAGGAGGTACCATCCAATAATAATTCCCAGTTAGCTTGTTGTCTGTAATTCCACCATTAGCAACTTACTTAACCTTTGAGTTAAACATTGCTTTCTCCTGGATCCTCTTTTAAATTCTGAGTGTTCCTAGGAGAGATAATATATCAATTATTAACACCTTAGTGAGAAGTATTTTGACAAGAGAAGATTGGTAAGGGTAGTTGAGAACTAGAGAGCATTTGATAATAATAGCTAACACAAATATAGGCATTGTACACACCCACATACATGCACCCCTCTTATAATAATCTCATTCTCCTGGTGAGGAAATTGAGGGAAAGCTTGATTAAATAACTTGTCCAAGGTTATATAGGTATTTGGTAGTGAAGTCCAGAATTGACTCAGTTTACAGAGTCAGGGCTTTTAACTACTATCTTGATAATATTCATAAAATTACCTATTTTAAGAATTCTGTCTATTTGGGGCACCTGGATGGCTCAGTCATTTAAGCACCCAACTTTGGCTCAGGTCATGATCTCACTGTTTGTGAGCTGGAGCCCCACATCGGGCTCTGAGCTGACAGCTCAGAGCCTGGAGCCTGCTTCAGGTTCTGTGTCTCCCTTTCTCTTTGTCCCTCCCCCGTACATGCTCTGTCTCTCAAAACTTAATAAAAAGTTTTAAAAAAATAAAAAGAAGAAGAATTCTATCTAAGGCTAACACCATAGACTTTCTTACTACTGCTGTCAATTTTTGTAAATCTTTCCTTCTTTCCTCCTTGTGTTGTACCCTCTTTTCATTCAAGAAGTTTATAAAGTAAGATTAAGTCATTCCACAGGAATAAAAGGCACAGCATAGGGAATATAGCCAATGATATTGTAATAGCGTGTATGACAGATGGTAGTTGCACTTGTGATGAGCACAACATAACACTTGGAGTTGTTGAATCACTATGTTGCACACGTGAAACTAATGTAACGTTGTGTGTCAACTATACTTTACTAAAAAAATAAATTAAAAAAGGAAGATTAAATCATTCCTATTTCCTTGAATCTGAAATGAAGAAAGTGCATTCTCTCTCCATGGGGTCAGAAATGCAACATGGAGGAAAGCAGGGTCACAGCAGATAGAGTCAGGAAAAGGCTAGCATTGGGGCTGCTTAGCAAGACAGCCACCCAGGACTAGAAAGACTTGAGTTGGCTTGGTGATGATGAGTAGGTACTGAGTGGTTAGAAAATAAACACACTCAATGAAGTGCAGCTACCATAGTCTGTGTTATTAAGACCATTGTGCATGAGGCATTTCCCTCAGTAAGTGAATTTCTATGCAATGAGTTAATGGTAAGATTTATTCATTATGACTTATTTATCACTGTTTCCCAGGGCCTAATATATCCTATGTATTACATTGCATTTGTGGTAGCATACATTTATACTTCTTTTGGTAATAAAGGCAACTTGTATTTATTTGTAGACTATTTACAATCATCGTATAAAGGATCATTTGTAGATAAGAGTCAAGCTTTATAATTGGTACTGTTGGGGGATAGGCCTACCCTTTTGAAAGACAATTATTTTCTAGATACTATTTTCTGATAAAGCATGTGTTTTTGGGGCGCCTGGGTGGCTCAGTCGGTTGAGTGTCCGACTTCGGCTCAGGTCATGATCTCACGGTCTATGAGTTCGAACCCCACGTCCAGCTCTGTGCTGACAGCTCAGAGCCTGGAGCCTGCTTTGGATTCTGTGTCCCCCCTCTCTCTCTGCCCCTCCCCCACTCATGCTCTGCCTCTCTCTGTCTCAGAAATAAACGTTAAAAAAAAAAGCATGTGTTTTCATGTGGAAACACAATATTTCTTGTCATTTTATAGGGTAACTATTAAGTAATGGAACTGATTTGTTAACAAATATGTCAAAACATATATTTTAATGAGAGTTTTTATCCTGAAAACTACTACATTTCATAAAGTCTTAAGAAACCATTGATCTAAAAATGCACTGATTGAAAAATGCTAAGAAAAACTATAATCTCTGACCATAAATTTTCTGTACTTATTTTTTTTATTGAAGTATAATTAATGTACAGTGTCTTATGTTTCAGGTGTACAATATGATTCAATAATTTTATACATTATTCATTGATCATCACAATAAGTGTACTCTTAATCCCTTTATCTATGTCACCCATGCCCCCACCCACCTCCCTTCTTATACTATTTTTAAGAAGCATCTTGGGGCACCTGGGTGGCTCAGTTGGTTACGTATCTGACTTCAGCTCAGGTCATGATCTCACGTATCATGAGTTTGAGCCCCGCATTGGGCTCTGTGCTGACAGCTAGGAGCCTGAAGCCTGCTTCAGATTCGTGCCTCCCTCTCTCTCTGCCCCTCCCCTGCTCATGGTCTGTCTCTCTCTCTCTCTCTTAAAAATAAATGAACATTAAAAAAATTATTTAAAAAAAGAAGCATCTGTATGTAAGAGGTATGGAAAAGGAAAGAAAATGGTGACTTCCTATCAATAAAATGAAATCCAGTGGTAACCTGAAAATTTATATAGTTAAGCTACTTTCCATTGTTCAAATAATATTGATATTAATTCTACTTTTACATTCAGAACACAAAAGCATTTCATCTTTCCATCAATATTTTTTTTTCACTAAAATCATTTGTTAATCCAGTTCAGTAGCTTTCTCATATTTACCATATATGAATCTGATTAGTTTTTGGTAGGTTCAAAAACTTAAATCTCCTTTGAGAGCATAAATTTGTTTTGCATCCAAGGATAATCAAATAATGTGTTGCAGTTTCTGAAAAAAGTTCAACAAAGAGTTTCACAAATATCTTGAGAAATTATTTGAGCATGCCAGCAGCCACATTGAACCTTTGAGGATTTCAATACTCGTTTAATGCAAAAGTTCTTGTATATCTGTGTGCTCAAAAATTTTGTGACCTATAATGTCTGACTCTTAAAGGCTGTACTCTTAAGGGCTCCCCAAAGAATATTTGCTATTAGTTTGGTAGAAAGGTAGGCTATCTCCATTTTCTTGCTCTTTGGATGGAGAAGAGAATCACTGGTTTTGTGGCTGCAGGAACTCTAACCAGCTCCCTGGAAGAGAAAGACATCATGTCAGCTGGGACAGAACTCTTGCCCCACATGTAGATTTTGTCATCACTGGAAGTGTTTGAGGGATGGGCATCTAAAAACCAACTTGCCCCTTTGTTCATACCCTATTTATTCATCATTCTTACTTCGATTTGTTAAGCTTCATGGATTGGTGGGTTCATCACATTTGTAAATGATTTGGTCATTATCTCTTCATATATTTTGGTTTGTCTCCATCTCTCTTCTCTTCTTTGGAGGCTGTTATACACATATTAGCTGCTTGAAGTTGTCCCACAGCTCACTGATCCTCTCTTCCCTAGCCTCTAGTCTTTACTCACTGTTTCGTTTTGGGTAGTTTCTATTGCTATGTGTCCATGTTCACTAGTTGTTTCTTTTGTGATATCTCATCCGTTCTTAATCCCGGTATATTTTTCATTTCAGACATTGTATTTTATATCTTTAGAAGTTTGATTTGGGTGGCTTTTAAGAAAATACTTTTCATGTCTCTCCTTAAGTTACTTTTAAAAAGCTTTTTATTTTGAAATAGATTCTCAGGAAGTTGTGAAGATAGTATGAGAGGTCCCCTGTACCCTTCATACAGTTTTCCCACTGGTTACATCTTACGTAATTATAGTATAATATCAAAAGTAGGAAATTGACATTGGAACATGTGTATGTAAGTTCTATACCACTTTATTACATGTATGGATTTGGGTAGCCAGCACTGCAATCAAGATACTATGCTTTTTGAACATTATATTTTCCTACCCATGGAAAATAAAGTTGTATTTTTCTGCTTCTATGCATGCCGTGTAATTTTTTATCAGATGCCAAACTTAAGGTTTGCTTTTAAGCTGTTTGGCTGGCCCAGAGCAGCCTTTAGAAGAGGACTAATTTATCCTTCTGCAGACTCTGCCAATGATTCTGACTGCTGGGGACATACTCTATTCCTGGTCTGTGCGAGCCCTAGGGATTATACCTCTGCTCCTTCTGTGTGTTCTTTACCCAGACTTCAGGTTTCCACATGGCATGCACGTGCATGCAGATCTCTGGGGCTCTCTCTTGCAGCTCTCTTTCTGGTGCTCTCCCTGTGAACCTCTTGAGCCCCCTTGGTCTGTGGAGCTCCCAGTTCTATCTCCTGAACCCTTAGAGACTGATGGTTTCTGCCTAGGTTCCTTTTCCACGTTCCACATTCCACGTTCCACGTTCAGGCAGCCTGGGAACTCTCCAGACAGAAAGCTGGAACAGCCCTAGGGCTCACCTCTCTTGTTTCCCATACAGGGACCATCAGGCTGCCTGGTGTCCAGAGTCTGAGGACCACTGTTTCATTTAATTCTCTGGCAGTTTTTTAGTTGTTCAAAGTAGGAACACTCCTCACCTTGGAATCTAAATTTCCTTAAGTTTTTTAATCTAAATTTCCTTATGTACAAACTTCATAAATATAAAAGGGAGACAAACTTATACTTGAAAGGGATGTGGCCCAACTTACAAACTGAAATTCCTTCATTTACTGGAAAGGTGTGTTTGTTTTGTTTTTGTTTGTTTTGTTTTTAAGAAGGAGGCTTTTTAGCATTTGCCCCGTTAAGTAGTCCTGGGCTCCTCTTAGCCAGCATTTACTGAGTAATCTTGGTATGCCTGCCTGGGGGCTAGATGCATCACATTTATACTTGCATGTAATCCCCAGAGCTCACCCAGGCCTGGGAATACAATGTGTTCCCACCAGTCAGAGTCACTGGGTAGAGCTCTCAGAAGGGTGTCATCTCTGTTTGGAAAAAAAGAAAAATTAGTCCTACTTTGAAGGCTGCTTTTGTCCAACCTAAAAAGCTTAAAAGCAAACCTGAAAAGGATCAAAGTGTTTCCAAATAACTTAATCGTGTCCATTATTAGAATCATGGCTAGACCTAAGAAAAAACCACTTTTTAACCAATGAAAAAAAATGTTTTTTTTCTGATTGTATAAGTAATAAAAGCTGACAGAAAATTCGCAGCAGCCACTGAGTTAAAACCAGGTCCAGTGGTATTGCCTTGAGGAGATCAGCCTATTCCACTGCGACTTGATCAAGAACTTTGAGTCTCTCTAGAGCAGGGATTTGCAACCTGTGGGCCACTCCTCAGACCATTCTTCATCTCCTTTGATTCTCACAATCTCCATCTTAGACATGGGTATGGTTATTCTTTTTTTCAGATGAGAAAAATAGTGCTTAGAAATGTTCACGAATTTGTCCACAGTCTCAACGGGCATTTGGTGGAGCCAGGATTCTTGCCATACATATCAAAAGATAGAGCCTTTATTCTAGGGAACGTGGCACCTTTCTTTGTGGTCACTAAAGTCTCAGGGCAACATGAGGCTTCACTCAGGGCCTTTCCTGAGATTTTAGGAGATTGTGACATAACAGCTCTTTGCTTGGCTCTTAGAACTTCATTGTTACTTTGAAAACAGTTTTTAAGACTTGAGTTCTGATTCATTCAATAAAATTTTTTATTGGGAATTACCACAGATGTACAAAAAAAAAGGTATGTAATTCATTCTTTTCATACCTTTCTGCAGCTGCAGATAGAATTGCTCTCATCTGTGTATTCTTCACTGAACTTCTCTGCTCAAGCATGGGATGCCTCTTTTATGGGTCTCATGGCTGGCTGGCAGACTTTTGGAGGTAGGAGAGGCTGCTTAAAGTCGGTGTGGATTCATAGTCCATGGAAACAGGGCCTCATGACTGCGTTCATGACTGCAGGAGAGATCACACACTTTTCTCTGTAAATTCCCCAGACTTGGTGTCCTGGAGTTTGAGTCTAGTGGAGGAAAATAAGGCACGGAGTATCGTACTTCTGTCCCTGTTGATCATTAGGACTGAGGGCCTGGCATGCTCGACTGCAAGGGGCCAGTGACTCAGCCAGGCCTGTGACCTGACGTTAGGGATGAGGGGCAGTCTCTTCCTGCCAGTTTCCTTTCTATAAAACTTAAGTTAAACAAAGAAGTGCTCATAATTATTACAAAGGGTGTGATTGGTTGGCAAGGAGAAATCTGCCTGATGGCTTTTAGTCTATGGGTTTATAGAAATGAAAAAAAAAATTAACTCAAAATCTGAATTACTATAGTATTGGCATCCTCATTTAATGTCTTAATCTTTTAAAGACTAGAGCATTTCTGTATGTTAGGACAAATGCAGAGTCATAGCCAAGTGAGCTTGTTTAGAGAGTTTCTGCTTTGCGTGAGTGGATGGACTCTGTTCTGTCTGAGGGTAGATCCTGCCCTATCACCAGTTAGTGAATATGCAGACCTAACCAGGTGGGAGAGGTGTTCAGGCCAGAGTGTGATTTCTAAGGACCAGTGCTGATGGTAAGGTAATGAGAAAGTGAGGGTAAAGAAGATACCTGCAAAACTAAGCACAAGGTGAGGTGAAGCCAGAGGACTTTGAGAACTTTTCAGCTGGAGATAAGGGAGGACTCAGGAGGGCTAGATGGTTACCAGAGAAGATCAGGAAGCAGGCTGAAGCTGGAAGAAACCGATGATCTCAAACATACCTGACTCTAGGGTCATCCTAAATCTCTATCACTTCAGTTTAAGTATCTTCATCCAACATCCTATTTCATCTCATACCAAATATGCCTGTGCCTGCCATTCTTCATTTGCTCTAACTTCTTTCAGTTTCTCCAACTTGCCAAGCCCATTCCTATCTTAGGGCCTTTGCACATGCTACTCTGTCTACCTAGAATGCCTCCTCTCCCACATCCCTTATTTCCATGATTGGGTTATTTGTAGTCAGACCTCAATCAAATGTCATTTCTTTGTGTATCCCATCTGGAACAATTCTCAGCCAGTCATTTGCTGTTACGTTACCCTATTTTACTGTGTTTACAGCAGGCATCACTCACTGAAATCATTTTGTTTTTTGTTGACTTATTTAGAGTCTGATTGCTCCTACTGGAATGTAAGCACTATGAGAGCAGGAGTTTTTTTTCTGCTTAATTGGTCATTACATCCCCACTGCTTAGAATAGGACCAGGTTCATAGCCAGGGTTCAGTAAATGCCTGTCCAATGAGTGAATGAATGAAGGGATGCATGAAGTCAGACACAATTGAACAAAGACTGCCAAGACTTATATACAGCCCAAAACATCTGTAATTAAATGTTGGTTACTAACCTGAGAATGAGGAGTCTGATCTGGTTTATGTGTACATTTCTAAGCTTTTGTATTGTGTTTTAAGAAACTAATATAAGGGCTTAATAAATATTAGATTTAGTCCTTTGTAGATTAGGTTATATAGGGTCAGAAGGTAAGGCAAGTTTTGGAGTGACAGGTCCTACCCACAGGAAAGCCAAGAGATCCTCATTTGAGTTAAAAGTTATTGAATTTAAGAAATGAAAATAAAAAGTAAATCTTGAGTTCATATGAAGGGAAAACAAAAATCAGCAAATATATCAAGTTTAAATAGTTATTTTTTTTAACTTAATAGTTTTATAACTCAGCCAAAAACCAAGTTTTTTTTAATTCTCTTGGGCAAATTCTCACTGACGCATTAAAGTGGAATTCATTTACAGATGAGGCAGGGTCTGGCATGCATGGATGGGGGCTTTGACTTAGTGGATAGGAGCTGTTGCTAGGGCAGGATTAGAACATGACCTTCCTTGATTATAGTTGAGACCAAAGGCTAATAGCTGGAGTGTGGGGCAGCTATGGCCCACAGGACAGTGGCCTGATCTTTCTGGGCTTCAGTCTCCTCACTGGGAAGTGAGGAGGTTGAAATGAGTAATGGGATTAAAACCAATACCCCATTGCTGTATTCTTGTCTTTATTTCTTAGGTCTGGTACCTTACACTGAATCCATGAATACACTATGGCCATCAGAAGCTATTTGTTAATACACTTTATATTTTGAAGAGACTTGCAACCTGGATAAAATTGAGGCCATCCCCTCTTTTCACCATCTCCCATACCACACTCACAACACTAGCTCTTTAGCAGCCTCTTTTATTTCTGTCATGTTTATCTAAGATTCTTTTCTTCCCTTGGCCGATGGTACTGCATGTGTGCTTGGGAGAGACTATTTAGTCCTCAGGCCATGCCTGGGAGCCTGGGACTCCTGCAAATGCCTGTGAGGCCCCTCAGATACCATTTCATGAACACAAGTCCACCCTGTTGCCTCAGTGACTTTCCTGAAGTGCTTGAGTGTGGTCAGCCAGTGGATTCAGAAACATGATACTTTGAGGACAACAAGCTAGGTTTTGACTTTTCTGCTTTCCTAAGGTAATATTTAACCTGCAGGAAGAAGCGGCTTCAGCTCAAGAGTCTGTGACAGGCATTTAAAAAAAAAAAAGGTAGCAGTATGACTCTTGCTAAATGTTAACAAGTTAAACCACATTGCTTTCAATTATGTATGTATGTATTTACTTATTTATTTTGAGAGAGAGGGAGAGAGAGCAGGGGAAGGGCAGAGAGAGAGGGAGAGAGAATCCCAAGCAGGCTTCATGCTGACAGCACAGAGCCTGATGTGGGGCTTGAACTCACCAACCATGAGACCGTGACCTGAAGCAAAATCAAGAGTTGGATGTTTAACCAACTGAGCCACCCAAGCTCCCCTCAATTGTATGTTTTTAAAATTTTTACCATATAGACATACAACTTTTTAATATATTATGTATCAGCATTATTGCCCTTCCTATATTCAATGCTTATAGTACATTATTCACATTTTATAGATGTTGGAGGATAATCGATTTGACATTATAAAACTGGATAGTTTATAAGCTTGCCTCTTTGAAATACGGATATTCGTAAGAGATATATCAAGGCCTTGTTGAGAAAGAAGCTGTGTATTTTACCTTTCCTTTTTTCTCCCCTCCATTTAATGTTCTTTTTCAGTTAAAATAGTATAGTTTTGTAAGAAAATACAAAAAAGCACAAAGAAGAATATTTTAAAAAATTGCTCTTAACTGCACCATCAGAAAATAACCTCATATGAACTTCAGTGATCATACTGTACATACTATTTTATAAGCTGACTTTTCTTTATATAAAATATGAATAACGTTTTCATTTAATGAAATGTTCTTCTAAACATGATTTTTAATAACTGCATGATATTTCATCCTGTAGCTGTCTATAACAGACTTCTATTGTGGGAGGCAGTACAGATAGGTAAGAGAACAGGGTCTGAAGCAGACGTCCTATTTCTGACTAGCTGTGACCATAGCTGAGTTATGTGTTCATCCCATTCCTCAGTCTCCTTACCCACAAAATGAGGATAAAAATAGGACCAGCATTATACCGTTTCCTGTGAAAATTAAGTAGGTTATGACACATGGTACTTAAAACACTTAGAGCACTTACAGTAATGCTCTAAATAGATACTCTTACTGAAGTATTATTACTCTATTTTTATCTATAATTCTATTATTCTAATAGAATAATTGCCTGGCACATGGTAAGTACTCAATAAATATTCATTATTATTACCTATATTGCTTTCAGCTTTTTGATCTAACAATACTGTGAATATCTTTGAAGAAAAAAACGCTTTTGCTTTCTCTTCTTACTTCCCTAAGATAAACTTTTAGAAGTAGAATTCTGTCTTTGCGACTTATTGCTAAATCACCCTCTGTGGAGGTTGTGCTAGCATGCACTGTCTATAGTGCTGTAAGAGAGAAAGCCACCCACTCCACAGCGAGTGATGTTGTTTCCAGAAGTGCTTCGTGGTGGAAATGGCAACTTCCCATGAGGATCTTTGTAGTTCTCCAGAATCATTGACCATTGAATAATTGGGATTTATTCAGCTTCCTCTTCCTTTTCAGTGTTTATATAGTCTTCAGACAAAGATGAACAATTTAAAAACCTTAAACATGTTTAATTTTTGTGTGCTTAGTATATTAGTCTGAAGTTTGCTTAAGAAGATATTTGTATCAATATGAAAATTTAACTTGTCTACATTGTTAGGATGGTTTACCCCAGTGAAACTAAAATATATACTTTCTTATTTTTAAGAAAAAAGCAACAAGCCTTGGGAGCAGTCAGCCTTCCAGAACCCATGCTGGTGGAACAGCCCCGGCCACCAAGGTCAGTCATTTCCTGAGCATGAAAAGACTCCTGCTCTACAACAGGTCTATCATTAGTGGGTGGAGTCTGTAGAGAAGGCAAATAGTACTTGTATATCATGGTAAGTTTTGAACAAAGTATCGTTTCTATGCTGGAGGTGGGGAGGAGAATGTAATTTCTTAATAATGGTTTGTACAATTTAAAACCTAGTAAAATCATTGATTCTACAATTTTTCTTGGCATATAATAAGTGTTCAGTAAATATTCTTATCATAATATCTATAGATAATATTGGACTTTTACACATAATGTAAGTATAAATATAGCACTTTCACTTCTTCAGAAAATAATTCAGATTCTCTTGATGAACATTAGCCACACTAGGCTCTCTGCTAAATGCTCTGTGTAAATACCTCGTGTATTCTTTTATTAATGTTGTAATTATTATTTCTTTATACCTGAGGGAGTCAGGGCCCAGAGAGGTTAAGCATCCTTGATAAGATTGCAAAGCCAGTAGGATAGAACAAGGGTTCAAACCCAGGCTTCCTGTTCAGACAAGGTCCTTGACACCGCTGGACGTCAGAAGCTCTAATGGAGCATTCTTTGGTAATATAGCACTTGAGAGCTTTGCAACTTATAAAAATCACTGAAACAACACATTTCAAGACAAAAAAACTACAATTTTAGTTAGTAGTTTTCAACATTTAAATAGTTTTGTTCAGCCCATTTCAACTTGTGATCTTCCAGTATGTCTGAGATCATCAAAAACATTATTTCAGGGCTATCTATACAACCACTTATTTTTTTAAAAAATTATTTTGAATGTTTATTTTTGAGAGACAGAGAGGGGACACAGAATCAGAAGCAGGCTCCAGGCTCTGAACTGTCAGCACAGAGCCCGATGGCAGGGCTTGAACCCACAAACTGCGAGATCATGACCTAGGCCGAAGTTGGACGCTTAACCAACTGAGCCACCCAGCCGCCACTATTCATTTATTTTTAAATGTTTACATATTTATTTTGAGAGGGAGGGGCAGTGGGAGAGGGAGAGGGAGAAACCCAAGCAGGCTGCATGCTCAGGATGGAGCCTGACACAGGGCTCCATCCCATGACCATGGGATCATGACCTAAAGCCTAAATCAAGAGTCAGACACTCAACCTCCTGAGCCACCCAGGTGCCCCTACACAACTATTTTAAATAAGCATTTTTCCTTTAAAACTAGTCTCTTTTCTATGGAGGTCTGCATACTTTCTCATATAGGTTACTTGGCTTGGTTAAGAGTTAATGTTTTAAATGCTTTTTGGAGCCCCAGCTGCTCTCCAGGCCCTTAAAAGGTGTCCAAAACAAAATCCAGCTGAGAAATGAGAAGAAGCTGGCCACAGAGTTGAACAGATTCAGGAGTACAGCCTCAGTGCTAACTATGGGTAAGAGGACTTCTGCACAGCAAAACAAACCCAAGTTGCCTCTTTACCACTTACTCTTAGCAAGTTTACTTATCTCCAGTGAGCTTCAGTTTCTTCATGTAAAAATGGGGATAGGACTTCTTTGGACAGATCTGCCAAGAGGCTTCAATGTAATAAAATATTTAAAATACATAGCCCTCAGCCTGGCATTTTGTAGGTACTGGGAAAAATGTATGTCAGCTGTGACTACTCCTGTTAGCCTCACACTCTTGTTTGAATGTCTAAAACTAAAAAAGATGTGCCACTGGCACCTGGGAAGCTTGGTACGTTAAGCGTCTGACTCTCGATTTTGGCTCAAGTCATGATCTCACCCTCGGTGAGATCAACCACCTTGTTTGGCTGCGAGTTGTGAGTGTGCAGATTGTCCCTCTCTCTCTGTTTGGGATTCTCTCTCCCTCGGTCTCTGCCCCTCCCCTGCTTGCTCTCACTCTCTCAAAATAAACAAACACTTAAATATATACATATATATATTTAAAATATATATATATATTTATATATATATATAAAGATATTTATATATATAAATATATTTATATATATATAAAGATATTTATATATATATAAAGATATTTATATATATGTATATATAAGATTTGCCATATATGTCCTGTCTTTTATAGAATTGCAACCTTTATTTAACTTCTGCTTAAATTATGCCTCCACACATGAGAAGCCTCGGTAGAAAACCCCACCCCTATGAGATTTGGTGGATCAAGTGGAGATGGTTTCTAAAATTTGGGATTATCTAAACTCTTGGTGGGGAGGTGTTTAGTAGATTGTGGAAATGCACACCTAGTCACTCATTCAGAATTCTGTAAAGAATTTTGGCATCTGCCCCAAACCCTGCTGTGTCTCAGAAAGTTGAGGGAGGGAGTGTAGCTGGGAGGTGGAGGCATTTTAGCCACATATTTAGTGTTTATTTAATGTCAAACTTGACATTCTTTCCTTAGCTTCTAAGACATTGTCCTCTTTGTCCTCTCTCCTGTTGCACTTTCCTGACTTGCTTTGCTTCATCAGTTTCCTGAATATTAGTTTTCCCCAGAGTTATATTCTTCACTCCTTTCTTTCTCATATCTTTAACATTTATAGATTATTGGAAGATTTTATATATATATATATATATATATATATATATATATATAAATCACTTCTGCTTTGATGCCCAATTGAAAGGGCTTTAACTCAGCTGCATCATCCCTTTTTTTAAAAAAAAGGTCATTCCCATGTATCATTTAGAAAAGCTGGCATAATAGCATTTGTGATCACTTGAAGCCTTTTATTATAAATTAATTATAATAACACACACAGGCAACATAGTATTACCCTGACAGATGAGATGACAAAATAGTAGATATAATTGGCAGGGAGAATTCGTTTTGGTTTTCTTGATTCTTGATATACTGAACTTGAAAGTTAAAATAAGTGATAATTTCACCATTATAAAGAAAAATTTATAGCCCATCTTAAAAGTTAAATATTTAATCTGAAACTAATCATAAGCTGTGTGATCTAGAATGGATACCATGTATTGCAGAACTATTTTACGAGGGTTCTTACAAAATGAGTAATTATGTACACAAATAATATCACTGCCATGCAGTTCTGGGCTTGGAAGGTCCAAAGCAGTTAAATGACATAGACCTTTCTAACTCCAAATAATTATTGTAAGAAGTTTAGCACTTAAAATTCGATTTTTGGTAAATTAATCATGAGGACTAATGAAGTTGCAGAAATTATTTAGGCTCTTAGTAACGCCAGTATGAAAATAGTTGTGATTTGTAATCAGTCATGCAGCTATTGCTGGACGAGTTCTCAGGCAGCATGGATAGTAACCATGTCCTTGTTCAGGTGAAGAAACTTGCTTTAGGAATGTGTCTGCAGTAGGATCACCTGGGTGGCTCAGTCGGTTAAGTGTCTGACTTCCACTCAGGTCATGATCTCATGGTTCATGAGTCTGAGTCCCGATCCAGCTCTGTGCTGACAGCTCAGAGCCTGAAGCCTGCTTTGGATTCTGTGTGTATCTCTCTCCTTCTCTCTCTGCCCCTCCCCTGCTCACACTCTGTCTCTCTCTCAAAAATAAATAAACATTAAAAATTAAAAAAAAAAAAGGAATGTGTCTGTAGTAGACTACAGCTATTAAGAAGATATATTGGCTGAGGTTATTAGTTCCAACTGGACTCCACTCTATTTCAAACCAAAAAGGGATTTCTTAAGGATTGGCGGGTAGCTCGTAGAGATCCCAAGGACTCCAGCAGAAGGAATCTAAATCTTCACAGCCAAGAACCATGCCCAGGCTCATCTTGGGTGCTTCCTGTGCTACCACCACAGCTCAGCACCTATTGCATTTAGGACCAGATGCCAGAAACTCTGCCACTGCCAATCTTGAAGACTAATAGGCCTTGTCATACACAGATTTCTTGGTAGGCAGTGGTCTCTTCACATTGTTCACTTCCAGCCTCATTCTTTTATGGCATATGTGATTGACCAGCGTAAGTCATGTGCCTCAACTCTGCTACAAGGGACCCTGGAGATGTGAGTGCTCTGGATTCTGCTTTGGGAAGGTGCATATTGAGTAGGTAGGTGGGAAATTTATAAATACGTAGTGAGGGTTTTCAAAGGTGTGGCCAGCTGCCAACTGACAAACATCTAGTACAGAAAGGAAAACAGGAGAACTAACTGAACCATGATATGTTGCTCAGCTATATTAGAGGGAGAAAAAAAAAAACATAAAAGGGGCTCCTGGGTGGCTCAGTCAGTTCAGCACCCGACTCTTGTTTTTGGCTCACATCACAATCCCAAGGTTGTGGGATCGAGCCCTGCATCCAGCTCTACAACTGTGCATGGAGCCTGCTTGGGATATTCTCTCACTCTGCCCCTCTCCCCTGCTCTCTGTCTCTCTCTCTCTAAAACAAACAGTCAAATGACGATACAAACAACATTTCCTCCAGCTACAGGAGAGATTTGTGAAGGAATAAGCACCCACAAAGAATTCTTTTGTGATTTTGCTTCTGGTTTTTGCCATAAATAGCTGTGTTGGCATTAAATAGCCCTCTTCTCAGCTGCTAATTTTCTCATCCATAAGATTAGTGAGAGGCTGGAAAAACTATGTGAATTCTGGCATTCAGTGTCAGCCTCACCCCACAGTACCCTTGGACCATATATAGTTTGGGAGATGACTCTGTGTTAATAAGTAGGCAAACATGTTTATTTTAATAGTTATGCATGTATTTTAATGTGCTTCAAGATAAACTAGCACTTCAAACTCATGATCCCAAGGATAGTTTTGATTAAGACAGGCTAAAGGTTAAAAAAGTAAATCTATTTTTTTAAATATTAAGTAAATATAATATAGCCAATTACAAATATTATAGGCAATGCACAAGTAACCATTTGGAAAACAAGATTCAGAGGAGTAATTGTCATATTGTAATATTCATATTGAATCAGTGGGTTTTTTATTGAAATGAGATTCTGATTCAAGAACTCTGCAGTGAGGCTGAAATTCTGTTTTTCTAACAAGCTCCTAGGTGCTGCTGCTGCTGGTCTGGCAACCACACTTTGAGTAGCGAGGACGCTGAATTGTTCTGATTGTGGGCAGTTTAGGCTGCCTGTACCTTAGATTACATAAACATTGCTTGGAGAATCTGGCTTAAATACAGATTCTCAGGTTCCCAGTCAAGAATTCTGATTCAAAGGGGTAGGGTGAGGCCCAGGAGTTTATTTAGTTAATACTTACCCCCAGATGTTTCAGATGCAAAGGATCTGAGGACCACACTGGGAGAAAGGATGAATCTCAGGGATTGGGGCAGCCAAAGCACATCAGGAAATAATGTCCCTCTTCATTTCTAAGAAAAGGAACCACTTTCTGTACATACTGTAGTATAAGACTCTCTGAAATATTTATCTCATAACATGTAATTACTTATCTGCATTCTTCAGTCGTACAGGATCCCTCACCTCCGTTGAGGGAGATGTGCTAACCCTGGGGCTATGTTACCCAGGATGCATTCCTTTTAGGGTGTGGCCCAAATAAGTCATCCTGTGCTGTTTTTGTCATAGAAAGAAATGAATGTTAGTGAAACCTAGATGAGCTGAGGTTTTGTTTAAAAATTTTTTAAAGGAAAGAAATTACTAATAGTAAAAAAAAGGAATTTTTAAGCTGTATTTTCATTGGGAATAATTTTAAGGACAGGGTCTTCTGTTGAGGGAATTATAAAATATTAGAGTTGGGGGCACCTTGGGTGGCTCAGTCGGTTAAGTGACTGACTCTTGATTTTGGCTCAGGTCATGATCTCACGGTTTGTGAGTCTTAGCCCCATGTCAGTTTTAGTGATGACAGTGCAGAGCCTGCCTGCTCAGGATTCTCTCTCTCCCTCCCTCTCTGCTCCTCCCCCACTTGTTCTCTCTCTTTCTCTCAAAATAAATAAATAAAATTAAAAAAAAATAGAGTTGGAAGGGTGCTTACTTCACCAGCTTTAGTTAACAGAAGTAAGTGAAAAATGAAAATCAATAAGGTGGCTGTGAGGGACACCTTGCAGAGGAAGTCAGGAACCTCACCTGCTCTGGCTTCTTGGTGTGGGTATAAAGCTGTGCAGATGACCTCTCTGCCTTTTTCATGCCAGCTGGCAGTCACCTCTGCCTTGGCTGGATGCACCGTTGAGTCACTGCTCAGCTGTCAGTATCCAGGCCTGAGGTTTCTGTTCTCCAACCACTGGCCACCCTCTCCTCCTCCAGTCACACCCCAAGTTCAGTGTCCAGAGTCTTTATTGTGACTGATTTGTGACTTTGAGAAAAGTTGGCTTTCCGTATTTCTTTTAAAATTTCGTAACTCTTCTATTAACACCATCATTCGTCTGTATTTATTACTTGCCATTCTTTTATAATAAAGAGCATTTCCTTTCCATTCATTCATTCATTCCATTCATAGTAATACGGACCCATGACTTATTTTATTCATTGGTTTAAAATCCATTTTTCTTATTACTTATTTTGATATTTTTAAGTATAATAATGGACGATAATTTAGTAGAATTCTGATTCTGTTACACTGCTTTTTAAAATATCCATTATACTATTTGAAATGTATTACGAATCCCTGGTGATGGTCATCAGTAATTTGCTTTCTAGTTTAAAAAGAGATATTTGGAGCGTGTATTTGCGAGAGCACCCCACTTCGCTGGCTCGCTTATTTTGGTGGAGTCACAGGGTGACGCCTGGGAGCGGTAGATCTCTGCCATCAGCAGGGACTGTGCACCCCGCGCGTGGCCTGCATCACCCTCGGCGTTATTAACGCAGCCGGCTTCCCGGATGCCTACTCACGACAGGTGGGCGGGGCGGGCGCGTTCCTCCGCTGAGCTGCCCGGAGCTCCGGGGCGGTGCCACCGGGGGAGGAGGGCGGGGAGCAGCGTGCGTCGCGTCCCGGGCCCGCCCCGCCTCGCCCCGCCTCGCCCCGCCCCACCCCGTGCCTGCCTGTGGGCCGAGGCTCACAGCAGAAACCGCGGGGGCCGAGCCCAGCCTGGAATGCAAACGTCCTGAAAACCCAGCTGAAGTCTCTGGGCCCGGGGGGGTCGGACGCAGAGTGAGTACTGATTTCGGCCGCTGGCCTCCAAGGCCGCGCGTCTGCTTCCCAGGCGAGCGCCCGGCCCTGCGCGACCCCACACTGGCACCCTGCCGCTGGCTCCCCTGGTTTGGACCCGCGCTCCTACCGTCTTTTGACCCTAAAGATGCGTTTCTTTCCACATGGGCTCTAAGTTAAATTGTGTTATTTGGGCACCCCTCCCTCCCTGTAGGTAACACCGTTGCTGTCTCTTCAGCCGGGAATGTGTCTGGTGACCGGACGCGCGGTTGGGTTACAAAACCAGGGATTTGTGTGACCCGGGGGAAAAAAAATGCAAAGAAGAAAAGCAGCAGCTATGTTAATTTAGTTTGGCATTTTTATTTCTATGGTTAGGTCCCCCCTCCCCCCTCCCCCCTCCCCCCTCAGCCCTGCCCTCACTTACTGTGCTGACCTCCGTTTTAGAGAATGAGCTCACTCTGTATAACCTTTCCATGTACCTGATACATTCTGGGTGTGGTGTGGCATGTGTTGTAACATGTTTTAGTTCTCTATTTCCTTGAACACAACCTGAGACTGTGGTCACATAACATCACTGAGGGGTACTTTGTGTCTGTCTTTCAAGAATGCTAGGTGTTTTCACAGAGATTTAACAATCTCTTATGTACTGTTAGGGTCCTAGTGTTCCTCAGTTAGAAATGGGGAGAGGCTAATTCTTTATTCCTATTTTACAGCTTGAGAACACGAGGCAGAGGGTTTAGGAAACTTGCTTAAGGGGCAAGACCTTGGGTTCTCTGACTAGTCTTCTAGGAGCCCACCTATACAGCAGAAGAACCAGAATGCTCCATCAGCAGCTCTGGAAAGTTTCTGCTGAGATGTTTTGTGGAGCAAAAGCCTCTGCATTGCAGGGAAGGTCAATAAGGAGTGGCATCAGCTGTCCAAAGGGGGAAACTATTTTCTAGTAAATAAATATCAAGTGCCTCTTCCTGATGTTTGTGGGCACTGACTTCAACTTTTGCACACTGAGTTTTTAGTATTTAAAAGGATGATTGTTACTGGGAATGTGGTGGGGAGGGAGTGATAATTGGGGTTCCGGGAGACAGTATAGAATTAAAATGAAGTAGTGACATTTAGCAAAATCATGCTGAAGTCGGAAAGGCTGCATCTGCTGACTGATGGAGCAAAGGGTAAGCGGCCAATAGCAATGAGGGTGGAGTGGGAATCCGAGTGTAGCAAGGACCCTTGATGTCTATTATAAACAAGTGAGTTTTGCAAACGACACTGGCAGTGTTTATGAAGCAGCACATCTAAGCATAAATGTTAGCTGTGGTTCAGTTCACATGCTTTAAAAAAAGATTCCTAGTGCACAAGAAGAGTTGATTATAGTATGAGTGGTTAATTTAGTTCCTTGATTGTTCTCTGAATTGGCCAAAGAAGGGTTCCTGTTGATCTTTTCTATTTGATAAAATCAATCTTATTTTTCAATTCAATAAATATTTATTGAGCACTTACTATGTAGAAGTAACCGTGGTAGATGCTATGGGGGTCCAGATAGGTGGATCCTGTCTTTAAGTGGCTCACAATATAGGAACGAGCTAGCATTCTAAGAACAAAAAAATATATACCTAAATGAGACAGTGTAACCAATTGAGACTTTACTGTGTGATAACTTTTCATGCCTGAAACTCATTTTTTGGAAAATATTTTATAGAGACCTGTTAAATATGCCCTGAGAAACTATAAAGCATGGTAGTTAAGAGGTCAGGCTCTTACATTTTTAATCTGTAAAATGGGCATAATAAATGAGGATCGACCTCATTGCTACATTATCATCACATTATGTGGTGCTCAGCTCATGTCTAGAGCATAGTAATTTTCACTAAATGTAGCCGTAACTATTACTATTCTGTTCCTATACAGATTTACTGATCTGTTCTTGTTCTGAAACCTATTATGGCCGCTTTCTAATAATTTATTATTCCCTAGTATAAGCAGGAGAGCACTAGTCCAACAACATCACCTTGTGAACAGTAGGATTGTGCATGGCCTCTGTCCAGATCTCCAATGTCCATGTATATGGACTAGCTCAGAAGTCCGTATGTCCTACGAGATATTGCAAAGTACCATTAGAAATTGGAAATAATGGGACTGAGCAATTACAGCTTTCCATAAAAATAGGGTGTCTAATTTGTTCTTAACCAGGGGAGTTAGCAACCAATGAAAGGGTATTTTAAAATGCGTGAAAGTGCTTTTGGTGATGCTTTAGCATTCACTGGGAGCAAGACAGTCCTGCTCACTTAAGAATTGTCAGCCCCCCCCCCAAAATAGAATTGTCAGCCCAAATGCCAATAGTACCCTGTTGAGAAACATTGGGTAGCTGACATTTTTAAGTTAAAAGCTATTCACATAGGGGCACCTGGGTGACTCAGTTAAGCATCCCACTTCGACTCAGGTTATGATCTCACGGTTCCGTGGGTTCGAGCCCTGTGTCGGGCTCAGTGCTGATGGCTCAGAGCCTGGGTTCTGCTTCAGATTCTGTGTCTCCCTCTCTCTGTGCCCCTCCCCCACTCACACACTATCTCTCAAAAATAAAAAGTTTAAAAAAAAGTTAAAAAGTTATTCAAATAGAAAACATGCAATGCAGTTGTTGGTGACAACCATTGTACTTTCCCAGTATGCAGATTATTAATTCAATATATCAGAAAAACTATAGGATTTCTCTTACAAGGTCAGACACGTTGGTGCAAAAACACATATTCCAGGTTTATATAGTCTTCCAGATGAGAGTATTGCAAGTTATAATGTAAAAGAAGATACAAAGATATATATGTATACAGAAGAGCATAGATTGTGGGTTTTTTATTTAAACCAGACCAACCAATTAGTTCACATATGGGAAAAAGTAAGTAGTTTCACTAAGTAGTAATGATACCTTAAACATTTATTGCCGATGGATTCCTAAGGAATGAAGAATGTAACTGCCATCTAAGTAATTAGATGAAATCTAATTGCAGATATTTGTTAAAGCACTTTAAAGAAAAGGTTATTGGTCTTCAGACAGAGAATGCAGGGCAATAGGGTAATTCCAGACTAATCCATAGCAGTAGGGGTCTCCCAATCCTTGTCTGGGATGTGCTGCACCCCTTTTGAATTCTCTAAGACAGTGTTTCATGCTGTGTAGTCTGGAGAGCATTTGCATCAAAGTCACCTGGGATGCTTAGTTAAAAATGGAAATTTCCCAGGCTCTATCTCAGATGTACCTAGTCAGAATCAATGAGAAATCTATGGCTTAATGAGCTCTCTAGATAAATTTGTACACCTGTAAAGTTTGATAACCACTATTCTAGGAAGTTGGACTATACAGAGCCTTTATATAAGTTGTCTTCTTCTGGCCTTAGCAGTACAGTAAAATCTCAGTGAATTTACTAGAAATTCTAGCTATCCATAGGAGCTCCAACTTCTGAGTCATACTGAGGCTCTGAACTGAACTGGTTAACATTTGTGATGCACAAGCAAGGGCCTAGACCAATTCCATTTCACTCAAAATTGCCCCAAGAGATGAAGGCCAGCTTAGTATGCGAGTGTACCCTTTGGACTCCATAAACTCTGGATTCTGTAATGGGTTGAGGTCCTCTGCACAAGTGACATAAGTATAAAGACCTAGGTTAGATCTTGGAGCTTCTGGAGTTGCTCTGAACAGAGTTGTTAGTAGAGGGGCAGAGAACTGTTCCCACAGAGGAACCAGGGGCTCAGTGTACTGTGTAGTGTTCCTTTATCATCTATACTAACAGGGTGGGCAGAGAAAGTAGAAAGTCAGACAATTTGTACACGTTTCAGTTATGTGCTTTTTATATATCCTCCTTATGAAAATAGAAAATTGTCTTTATATCAACATGGTAAATCTTTTTATATAACTCCATTAGTATGGCTAGTCATCATTAGAATCCTGGAATATAAATATTTTCCTGCTAAAATATATACCTTGAGTGCTTTCACACATCCATCTTTTCATAATATTGTATTTACAGAGATGTATCAGAGAGCTTGGTCTACAGCAGCAAATTGAAATGAGAAGCCAGAATTTTAATCTTCCAGGGTTCTTCTCTTTTTAAATTCACCATCTATTTATCCCTGTCTTTATTTAATTTATGTTAAAATGTATCCATTATGTCTATCAATTTGGAATAGAAAGGGCTTCTTCCTTCAATATTCAGACTAATTTTTTTAGGCATGCACAATGTATTTTAAATGTTTGAAAGCCTTCAAATGTTTGAAAGATGGGGAATGCATGCTCTACTTTGTCACAAAGCCCATTACCCTCTCTTCCTGCTGACCTGATAGACTTATTCACAACACCTGGCACATATTTTCCTTTGAATTTTAGACCCCAGTCTACAAAGTAAGACAAATATTATTTTCTGAAAATTCAATTAGTTATTTGAAAATTGCATCCTTGTATTATCTACATGTATACATATATGTGTGTGTGTGCACACACACACATACTTAACAGCTGAGCTGTATACTGAATGTGTATTTCATTAGGAGTTTCTCTATAGGTCAAAAATATTTGCCTTTAAAATGACAGCAGTATTGGGATTAGTGATGTCTATCGCATACTCTTGACTTAGAGCATAAGAAAGGTGTTAGAGGTATAATCACAAGTATCGAGTGTCCCTGGGTTTTAAAACCATAGATTGGAGAGGACAAATATTCTTGAGGTATGGCAAGGCTGTCTTTTTAGGGAACATCTAGGCTCTTCATTAACCTGAGCTGGCAATATCAGCACCAAAAATCTTCCTTTAAAAACTGGCTGGAAAGTACTTTTGCAAAACAATTCTGTAAAACTATCCTAGTATCTTATGTAGTCTGATTCCTTCCTTTTAACCTAATGAAAGTATGAAGAGACTAAGTTTGTCACCAGGAAGAAAGTGCCAATAGATAATAGATGGTAGAAAACAGTGGTTATTTCATTAACCCACTATCAAGCCATCTTGTTTTAAGCTATCTAAAGCAGTGATTTTCAATGTCAAGAAGGTTCAGAATCACCTGAATCACAGCTTTTCAGTGTACAATCTCTACTCCCTCTTCTTCCTGCCCTTTCCCTTTCATAAGTTTCTGGGTGTTCATTGACTCCCACTGTCCATACTGTCTTTGAGCGACCTTTCCTGGGCCAAGAACCAGTGACCTAAGGTGTTAAAGCTTGGCCAGTTATATTGCCCAGTGGTTTTACATAACATTGATTGTCAACAAACATGCACATTTCTGGTACAAAATGTTTAAATAATTATGACTTCTGGTATATTTTGCATAAAGTTTCAGTGGTTTGAATTACTGATCCTTTTTTCCCTGGCAGTATTATAAAACTAAATTATTTTCCATAGTCTAGTTTACTCTAACCTTGAGTTTTAAACAATCGAGTAATTAATCATTGTTTGGGATTTTAGCCAAAAAGTGTCTACATCACTAAGAAATGATGTACCCTCGTGCTCAATATTCATAGATCAAAAAGGAAAGATTACCTTCTTTTGGCCATTCAGTTTGAGCCTTCCCTTCCTCTCAAGAATCTTTTAATGATTGGGGCGCCTGGGTGGCGCAGTCGGTTAAGCGTCCGACTTCAGCCAGGTCATGATCTCGCGGTCCGTGAGTTCGAGCCCCGCGTCGGGCTCTGTGCTGACTGCTCAGAGCCTGGAGCCTGTTTCCGATTCTGTGTCTCCCTCTCTCTCTGCCCCTCCCCCGTTCATGCTCTGTCTCTCTCTGTCCCAAAAATAAATAAACGTTGAAAAGAAAAAAAAAAAAAAGAAAAAAAAAAAAAGAATCTTTTAATGATTGCAGTGATTGGTGCTGAATTATTCTCAAATAATGTTCTTGTGGTGAGACAGGATTCCAAGTCTTAGAAATTAAAATTGTTTCCTTCTCTAGTCCTTCTGACAATCGTATTCTTACACCCCTTCAAATATTTCCAAACGTTGAATGTGATGAACAGTGACGTACTTATTTGCAACTAAAATATTTGCAAAATACCCCAGGTGATTTCCAGTTGAACTGGTGGTAAAGCACATCTTCTCTGTGTATGTATAACTACATTCTCTACAGTTTTCTATGAGCTGGTGAACTGAAAGTTTGTTTGCCATTCAAAATGGAGAGACAGTCAATAGGAAATAAAAGCTTAACAAAGAACATTCACGCTAGTGCTGAAAATCTGAAAATAATTCTAGAATGCTCTGGGGGAGGGGTTAGGTCCAGTAGCATGTATGTAGTTTGGGGAAGCTTTCTAGGATCTAGATATTTAAAAATAAAGGGGAAGAGAAAGGAACCACCCATTGATTAATTTATTGAACAACTACTTTGCTAATTTACATAGGGTTTCATTTAATCCTCTTAATTAAGAGTTGCATATTTTGTGGGGCACCTGGCTGGCTCAATCGGAAGACTACATGACTCTTGATTTCAGGGTTATGAGTTCAGGCCCCACATTGATTGCAAAGATTACTAAAAAACAGTTTAAATAACAGAGAGGAATGTGTATCTAGATACAAAGAAGCACTAGAAATCAATATTGTGTTCTTTATTGTTATGCTCCATATCTTAATACAGTTGAAATTCTCTGATGGATGAGGTTTCCTGTTTGTGTGAAAGAGTATTGTACACTGACTGGAATTAGCAAATAATGGTTCTGTTGACAGAGTTTCTTGAGACTTTCTAATGGGCAGTAGAGAAGAGATAAATTAGCCATCTTTGAAAATGGTGAAAATTAAATTACAGGATTAAGTAGTACATAACTGAGAAGTCCCATATGTAAGAAATATAGAACTTTTTACTTAGATAAGCTGCAGTGTTCATATTTTTACATCAGTTTCAAATGAAGCTTACTTTAAAATCTATTCTTCTATTCCATTGATTTTTTTATGAACTTTTTTTTTTTAATTCAAGTTAGTTAATGTACAGTGTAGTCTTGTCTCCAGGAGTAGAACCCAGTGATTCATCTTTTACACATGACATCCAGTGCTCATCCCAAAAAGTGCCTTCCTTAACTCCCATCACCCACTTAACCTAACGCCCCCACCCCTCTCCAGCAACCCTTAGTTTGTTGTCTAAATTTAAAAGTCTCTAATGGTTTGCCCCCTCTCTGTTTTTATCTTATTTTTCTATCCCTTCCCCTATGTTAATCTGTTGAGTTTCTCAAATTCCACATATGAGTGAAATCATATGATATTTGTCTTCCTCTGACTTACTTTGCTTAGCATAATACTTTCTAGTTCCATCCACCTTGTTGCAAATAGCAAGATTTCATTCTTTTTCATTTCTGAGTAATATCCCATTGTATATATATACACCACATCTTCTTTATTCATTCATCAGTTGATGGACATTTGGGCTCTTTCCATAATTTGGCTACTGTTGAAAGTGCTGCTGTAAACATTGGGGTACATGTGCCCTCTTTGAATCAGCATTTTTGTATACTTTGGATAAATTTCTAGTAGTGCAATTGCTGGGTCATAGGGTAGTTCTATTTTTAACTTTTTGAGGAACCTCCACACTGTTTTCCAGCGTGGCTGCACCAGTGTGCATTCCCACCAACAGTACAAGAGGGTTCCCCTTTCTCCACATCCTTGCCAACATCTCGTTTCCTGAGTTGTTCATTTTAGTCACTCTGACAGGTGTGAGGTGGTGTCTCATTGTTGTTTTGATTTGTATTTCCCTGATGATGAGTGATGTTGAGCATTTTTTCATGTGTCTGTTAAGCCATCTGGATGTCTTCTTGGGAAAAGTGTTTATTCATGGCTTCTGTCCATTGATTTTTTTTTTTTTTTCTTCCTTAGGAGAAAGTGGGATGAAATGCAGTGAAATGCAGTTGTTATTTTTCCCATTTTACAGACAAGGAAACTGAGGTGAAGAGCAATTAAGGAATTTGCTCATTTCACACAACTGGTAGCAGAGCTAGAATTCATACTCAGGTGTCTGGCTACAGACCCATTATCCTAACCACTAAACAACACTACCTCTTTAATATTTGAAAAGTTTAAAGTTGCTGTCAGACATCTGTGAAATTGTTTTGCTTGTATGGTTTCCAGAATGACATTTGATTTCATTTCACATTTTCATTTTGATTATTTGAAAATCAGCTTGGACAAGGGAACCTTGTTATAATCCCTACTATTTAAGCCTTTTAATAATTGTTTATTTATTTTTGAGAGCGCGAGCATGAGTGCACCTGAGTGGGGAATGGCAGAGAGAGGTGGACAGACGATCGGGGCGGACTCTTCACTGACAGCAGAGAGCCAGAAGCAGGGTTTGAACTCAAGAACCATGAGATCATGACCTGAGCCGAAGTGCACACTTAACCGACTGAGCCTCTCAGATGCTCCTGTTATTTAAGCCTTCTAATTAAGAACATGCTTCACTGGGAAGCTGGATGGTCATGTGACAGGCCTGTATTTCAGTTCCCCCATGAGTGGTTTGGTCTCAGTATTTCTTCACAAACTTCCTCTCGTTTTCTGTTCGAGTCTATCATCCTTGTAGATACTGAGTTTTGTACTTGGTTTTGTAACACAGGGACTCACAAAAGTTCTCAAGTTCTCTCACTCTCCATTAGGTCCATGCCTAAGGAATGAATTTGAAAGCCCGATGGAAGCCAGGCTAAAAGGCCCTGAGACAGCTGTTCAGCAGAGCTCAGAATTGTTTTTTGTACAAATCATATCCTCACTAACCATATATGCATTAATGAGCTCATAATCTTTTAGGATTTGTACAAATCTGTGTTCCTGCTACCAAGATTCCTCTTCCTTGACTGATTGGAACTTAGATCTAAACAGGCTATATACATTTGAATCCAAAGAAAATACAATAATGTAAAATAATATTACTCTTTTTATCCTAAGGCAAATAACAGTTGTGTGTAACTTCTCCAAGCAGTGGTCACCACAGAACTGCTCTACCATTGTGAGAGTGAAGAAAGAGAAACTTTTGAGGCTGCTGGTGTTCATAAAATTTTTAAAAATCACTGATTTGAATTCCTTACTATGTGCCAGGCACTGAGCCAAGCACTTTATAAACATGCCATCATTTAATCCTCACGGTTTTTATACCCATTTAAACAAATTAAAAGTTGAGCAGCTTGCTTGAATATACACAGCTGGAATTAGACCCCAGGTCTATGGGACTCCAGGGGCTAACCACCAGTATTTCCCATTTGCACATCTGTCATTGGGTATATTACTCAATAAGTTTCACATCATTGTAGCTAGAATATCAGAGTTGCTGAACTATAGAACATTCAAGCCTGACATTTTACTGATGAGGAAACTGTTCCAGGGAGGCTAAGGCTCAGGGTCACACGGCTTGTCAAGGGCAGTCAGTCTGAACCCAAATTCAGGAAAAAATGCTGCCTTTTCTACTCTTTGATGACTAAACTAGGCTGTGTGGCATGCCCATTTCCTTTGCCCACAAAATAATTATCACTCCAGAAAAAAAGAAAACAAAAAACAAGGGAAAGTTGGAGTTTGCAAAAAGAGTGAAAGTTGCTTTGGACCAGGAGTTCAACTTCATACCTTTTGTGGATTATTTTTGAGTGTTTGGGTGATCCAGTGTCAATGCTTATAATCAGATGCTTCCAGGGTGTGGCCAAAACTTCTATAAACTCTGGTGTGGATTTAGCTCACAGATCAGCTGTGGCTATTGTCCTGGCTGCCAGGCAACGTTTGGCTGTTTATTTTGAGATCTACCCACATGTTGCATCAGAGGCCAAAACTTCATGAGGCTCTTCACTTCCCAGAGCAAGAAGTGCTCAGGCTTCTATTTTTATCTTAAATCTGTGTGTCCATTTTAATATATTTCGTGAATGTGCTGTGTACTCAGTTGAGATGGAATCATTTCATTTTCCCCAGATAGTGTTCACATTGCCTCATTTCTCAGTACTCTACTTCATCTAGCCTATTAGACTCTGGACTGAATAGCTCTTCCCACCTCTGAGTCTTGCTCAAGCTGTTTTGCTCACTTGGAATGACTGTGCTGGCTCAGCCCCCATCTCCATTTTGTTGTTGTTGTTGAAAATTCAAATACAGTATTTTAATTTTTGAAGAAAGAGTCCACTTATTATTGCAAAGTTTATTGGCATTATTATTATATTTGTGCTCAAATCCAAGCCCTGCCACTTAACTGTGTAATCTTAGGTAAGTTACCTAACTTCTCTGAGCCTTAGTTTTCTCATTTATAAAATGGGGATAATAATGGTTACTTCCTAGGATTTTATGAAAATATACTGAAATCAGATACACAAGCACCTGTCACAGTTCCTGGCACATTTCCTAACACATGGAAGATTATGTGGTCCCCACCTGGCTGGTTGATCACACTACAATAAATAATAGTTTCAATCTCTTCTGTGAAGCCTTTCCTGTCTTCCAAACGCACATCTCAGAAATAGTCTCCCTCTTCTGATCTCTTGTTACATCATGTTGTACTTAAGATCCTATCACAATGGATCTTATCTTGTATTGCATAAACGCTGGGGTATAAATTAGTGTCATAAGGAGATCTGCATGTTCTTGCCCAAAGAGAAATCTCTACTTCATTCATAGATAATCCATTGTTTGTGTTTCATTGGATTCATGTTTTGTGTCCTGATTAAACACTATTGTTAGGTGACTGTTTTGAAGTCCTCCTTAAAATCACCATTATTATGCTAAATAATTAAAGACTTTGCAAGAATGTGTGTCATGATGTGACAGCATGGCAAACAATAGACTAATTTAAACCTCTGAATATTCATTTCCTGAAGTGAATAATGTGTCATTACAGAAAGAAAAATGTAAACCTGGGTCCATAAATGAGACTTCTGAAGAATATCAGTGCTTTCCTTAGAAAGCTCCTCTTCAGCTGCCTTTTGTTTGTTCCAGGTGTTTTACAGGAAGCGGCTCAGGGTTTTGTGTGTTTATGTGCTTTTTAAAGTCTTACAACTCCTGGTTGAAGACATTGGTGCTAGAAATGACTAGATACTTAAATTTTGTTTTCTCTAACCAGTTTTCTGACTTGTGCTTTGAATAAAATTTCTGATGATTGAGTAAAAACGTATGTAATATTGCATTTGAGCCATCAGATAATACTCCTGTGTCTGTTCATGCACAAATTCATAATTTAACAAATACTTGTTAGGCAACTATTGTTGCCAGGCTCTGGGGATGTGCAGCAACTGAGACAGGCATGGCCCCTGACCTTTTGGAGTTCAAGTTCAGGTCTGTCTTATAAGTTTTGTGAGGAAAGAACTTGTTTATAAGAAATCCATGATTTTCTTTCTTTCATTATTTGAAATGTGTTATTAAATAATCTTATTGTGGTTCGGTAACAAATGATTTGGTTTTCTCTTGTGCATCTAACAAAACTAGTATTAAAAGTTAAAAACCGGTTACTTATTTAATTTAGAAAATGCTTAATATTTGTTTTGTGTTTTACCCAAATTGCCCTAATATTTGGTATCTAACTTGACCCTCACAATTACTCTGTAGGGTGCATGGTGTTCCAGTTGTGGGAAGCTAGATGCTTAGCAGGTTTAATGTGCTTGTTTGTGGAGTCATGGCCACTGAGAAGCCAACGGACTGAAACTTAATTTTTCTAATTTATTATGTTCTTGATTCAAGCTTAAAAACAAGAGGTATTAAAACTGTGTGTGTTAGAATGAAACTTTAATGGCTAATTAGAAGATGGAAACAAAGATTGGAATCAACAGTTATTTTTTATATCTTGTCTGATACCATATACTTAGCAGTATGGTAGACACTGTGGGGAGCAGAAATGATCAATTTATAGCTTCATTGATAAGACGTGACATACACTTAGAAACGAGCTCAGTAACCCTCTAACACAGCATGTGATTGAGTGTCCAAGTGAGAAGTACAAACGGATATAGGGGTTGAGGAGATAGTATGAGCTAAAGCTGATTCAGGTGTTGTACCTTGAGCTAAATCTTCAAGGGTAGGGGCCTGAGCAGGGAAAAGTCTTCCTAGGCATCTGGGAATCTCATCTTGCTCTTCCCGGAGGAGGAAAGGAGCATGATGGTGATGATGGTGATGATACTAACTAACGTTTGCCCATTGCTTACCACTTGGCCAAAGCAATGTTATAACTAGTTCATGTACATTAACTCACTTATTACTAACCTGAATGGAGTGAATATTGGTACTGTTGCCATTTCACAGATGAGGACACTGAGGCACAGTAACTTGTTTGAGGTTGCACATGAATTCAATGCCAGCTGAAATTCCACCGGACATTCTTGAGCCCAGAGCCCCCTCTTACACTCTTAGTCACTGAATTATGCTGCCTGCTGAGGTGCCTGTGAGACAGGAAAGACACCATTCTTGATGGAGGGGAGATGTGGATGGAGTCATGGTGAGAGAAATAGTGGAATAAGTAGGTTAGGCCGAATGGAGAGTCTAAAGTTTAGGCAGAAGACATTAGACTTTATCTAGGACACAGTGGCAAACCATTGAGAGCTTATGATTTCATCACAATGAGAACATGGTACACTTTTTTTTTTTTCTTCCAGGTAAACTAGTGAGCCATAGACAAAGAATTGGGAGGTAGAGAATGGGGTAGAACAGAGGGTGGGAGAACAAGATATGGAGCTATTAGAAGGGCCATGATGTAATCCAGGTGTGGGAGGTACATGATTAGACTGGGAGTGTGGGTGGAAATAGAAATGACAAGGACTGGAACCAGCACTGGGCCTGAACCCAGGTGATTCAGGGCCAAATGAGTTCCCTGTATTACATCATTTGGCACTTACAGCAACTCCACAGGCAGGTGGTATTACTACCATTTCTAAGGCTGTGGGAATGGGGATTACAGGAGGTTAATGTGGATTAGTAAGTGCTGGAACAGGGAGCTGAGCCTTCATCTGTCTCAGTGTCCTCATTTTAAGGTAAAATAAGATAGTTGGGTGATAAAGTAGGGTTGCTGAAAAGGTATAGAGAATTGTTCACATAATAAATGGTAAAGTCAAGGGAGAAATCAGCATTCCAAGGGAGCAACAATGTAAGAGAGAAGGCAGAGGGCTTGTGACTGAAGATGAAAACAAAGAGAAGAGTGGAGCAAGTGGAAGAGGCTTCCAGAAGGAAACATTATAGTGGGGATGAGAGACTGTGGAATTGCTCTGGCAGAGCAGCCATGAAGGAGAGGATGGTCAGGGATTCAGACTGGATCTGCAGGTGTGTCAGCAGGTAGAAGAGGCGTGTGCATATGTATGGCATGTGTTCTAGTAACTCCAGAGCAGAGGCAGGTAGATGTGGGAAGGGGGATTCTTGCCAGGGAGGGGTGGGGACAGGAAGATGGGTCAAGTTCAGGAGCACCTGTTGACTCATATGCTGGCCTGCTGTCTGCCAGCTGGGGCTGGGGAGAGAGTAAGGTGAGGCCAGATGACCTGAGGGGAACTGGGGAGGCCAGCTAGCAGCAC
The DNA here is from genome assembly GCF_022079265.1 of Lynx rufus. Classification (NCBI taxonomy): domain Eukaryota; kingdom Metazoa; phylum Chordata; class Mammalia; order Carnivora; family Felidae; genus Lynx; species Lynx rufus. The sequence goes on from NW_025814823.1 coordinate 158,558,977, forward strand.
CTGCCAAGAACTATAAGTCTTCAGGCACCCCCAAGCAAGGGAGGGGACTCTGTTTTGTAATAGAGAACTAAGGAGCTGAGGAAGTAATATTTTTCATCAGCCAGATTTAATGGCAGCAGAACGGATGAGCAAATCCTCTAGGACCTCACCCTCCTAAGGGAGCCATTAACTTGCCCAGTACCAGCCATTCAGCAGGGTCTGGGTGAGCTCACAATGCTTGGCAGTCACTCAGGCGCCACACGATGGTTGAGGTTGGTACTTACCAGAAACCCTGCAGAATCCAGGAAAAGGTATGGCCAGAAACCTGCCATGATTAAGAGTGGGGTCAGCAGGTGCGTGCACCCAACAGACAGCTCTTACAAAGAGACCCCATCTAGTGGAGGAGACCATTCCTGAGGCAGTTATGTGGTTACCTGATTATATAAAGTTCTGGAAGTAGACAAGGAAGATGCCCATCAGGACTGCTCATGGTGGTTGTAATGCTGGAGGTTATAATGCTGGGGCTGAGAGCTAGTGAGATGCACCTGAAAGGAAGGGCATGTAGGGTTTGGATATTTTAGGAAGAGAAGCATGCCAACCAGTAGCATTTGTGTGAATAAAACATAAAGGGAGCATTGAGTGAGGTGTGCACTGAGGAAGGAAGGGATAGGCTGGCTGCCTGAAGCTGCTTTTCTGCTTTGGGAGATGGGGAGGGATTGGAGCATGGTGGTCTTTGAAGGCAAGAGAATGGATTTCAGTGTGAGGTAGTGGGCAACAGGAGTCACCACTGATTTACTTCGGATGGAAACTTAGAGGTGAGAATGCCATGTAGGAAGATTAATCTGTCCAGAGTGGGTAAGAGAGCTAAAAATCTGGACTCTGGGAGACCTTTGCAAAATATATGTGAAAAAGGAAAGTTTCTATTTTCCAAGGGTCTTAAAAGCATACCATCTTCCCTTCCTATCTGTAATTGTTTACTGCAGTAAAACTTCCAAATTTATTACTGTAGCAAGTAACCGATTTGAAGAGATTTTGTTGAATAATGCTAGAAAACACCTGCCATATTGATTAAGTACAGAATTAATTTTTTTTTCCAGGTTGCATTTACTCTTAACCAGCGTTGGTTTGTTTTAATGCAACTTGATGATACAGCAAGATTGTTTGAGGCGGGTCTGAAGCTGATGTAGAACTCAAACATTTGTTTTACCACATAGGGTTCTTTTCCTGCCTCCGTTAGAGCACTTCAGTTGTAACAAAAACCTGCTGTCTTTCTGGACTCTAGACTCTGAAGGCCGAGTTGGTGTCTTCCTCATTGTATGTACTCAGCCCGTAGCTCATTCCTTTTCAAATAGCAATTGTTGAATGGGTAGATGGAGAATGATTATAAAAAGATAGTTTTTCTCTGTTCTTTGTTACTCTGATTTATTCTTTAAGTTTATAAATGACCACTAATACTCTGGATGTAAAGAGATTTGTGTCGGTCATTTGGGATGGAGAGTACTGTAGTCGCTATACTTTACTCTGACTGACAGCACTGATCCCACAGTGATATTTTGGTATGTATGAGTGCTGATGATTGTGCTTTTTTTTAAGCTTATTTATTTATTTTGAAAGAGAGAGGGAGGGGGAGAGAGAGAGAGAATCCCAAGCAGGCTCTGCACTGAGCCTAGTGTGGGGCTGGAACACACGAACTGTGAGATCATGACCTGAGCTGAAACCAAGAATTGAACACTTAACTGACTATGCCCCTGATGGTTGTGCTTTAAAATTGGCTGTCCCTAGATGTTAATAGGACTGTGCTGTGGTAGTCCTGCAGCAGAAAGTCACTGGCTTAGAAGTCAGGTGGCCTAGGTCCCAACCCTGGCACACACAGCTCAAAGGGCCCCTCTAGCCACCACCCCCCCCAACAATCCCCACCTTTGCCTGGGTGATGCCCCTTATATTTTAATGACGATGTCACTTCCTTAGCATCACCTGTCCTGACCATCTTCTGAACTAATTCTGGTTGCCAAGTCTGTGTTTTTATGGGAACCTGTGATTTTCCTTTATAGCACTTATCACAAGTAATTATTGCAGTGATTATTCTATTAATGTCCTGTCTGATGAGGCTGAAAGTTCCGCAATGACAGGAACATGTCTAGCAATTGCACCACCGTGTTCCTGTCTCCTGACAGAGTACCTGGCACAAACTTACTCTGGGTAAATACCATGGGGCCAGTGAACTGGGGTAGATTTGACAAGGCACTTACCCTCTGTGAGATATCTTTTTCTTCACCTGTTTAAAACCACATATTAAGGTTTATCTTTAAAGTTCTTCAAGTCAGAGCTTTATGGATAAACTCTTCAATAACAATCAGTTACTCACATACATGATCAGAAATTTAAATGGTACAGAATTAAAATGAAACTGTATTCAATCCCTCACCAGAGATAACAAATATTAAAAGTTCATTGTTTTCACAAATAGAAGAAAATAAAACAAACCACAGTTCACTGGAGTTGAATGGATTCACAGTGGGGTGGGATTATTTTCCTTATTTTCTGATCCCATGAAGTAGCTGTCCTATTTCACTTTCAAAATGTTTAGTGCCTTTGTGATGGGATAGAACTTTCATGGAGGGATCTGTGCTGAGAACAGGTGTGGCCAAGGCCTTCAGCTAAATTCCTGTGATAACCTGCTCCATGCATATTTATAGCTATCCATGTAGATTTTACTGTTCTGGGGTGGGGTGGGGGGTTTGAAAGTCTTCTTTATAGGATTTGAGGATCACATCCAGCTATTGCTTAATAAAGGAGTAAGGCAGATTGGATATTCCAAGGCTGTGTGATTTCAGGAACGTTTTAATAAACATAGAGGTTTAGAAATAATGTTTACCTAAGGATTTGCAGCTTAAAAAGCACTTTCATGTAGAGTGTTTGGTCTTTTATTTTAAATGATTGAGGGAAATCATTGAAGGAATGGGGTGTGGCAAATGGATACATTAATTCTCACAGATTAAAAAAATCTCAAGGAAAAATGAATATTTATGTATTTGTCCTTTAATTTGATGGGAAAATCTACCTTGGTACATTTTCTAGCTCTTTATCCCAAAGAGAATGTGAGAGACACTACTCCACTCCTGCTACAGTGACCAAGTGTGGTATATTTTGGGGTGAGGGAGTGCCTTATTGGTGCCTAATAGTGCTCAGGAATAAAGTTCATATGGTTTGTTTGAAAAATCAGTATACTAAAACTTTGGGCTTTTATCTGAAAATTGTGGTAATTTATTATTAGCACCAACATACTCTACAGTAAGTGAGGTCTGTGGGGAAGGTGATTTTGTTCACGGTCCATGGGTTATAGTAGGTTCATACAGTCACCTTGAGTGGTAGTGTGTGGGGGTGGCGAGAGTGAAGAAACCAACAAGCATGGGCTCCTCCTGCCCTGGGACTTAGCCTCAGAAATGGCTCAGAGCCAGACATCAGAGACAGGCTCTGGGTATTCTTGGCAGGGCAGCAGCTGTTTACTGACAGCCTGTTACTTAAGAAGTAAGTTACTTAAGAAGTGCCAGATGGAATCCCTAAGCTTTAAAACCTAACAGACTCAAATGTTATGGAGGTTTAAATGAGCCTAGGTTGGAATTCCCAAATAAACTAGGGTTTATTTAATATTCACCTAGGTAATGCAAGTTAAGTACTATCATAGTAGTCAGTACCATGCAAGTATCCATATGCACTCCCCGTTACTTGGGTGATTAGATTGCAAGGACTAATTCCACCATCCCCTTGCATCCCTAGGAATGGTGTATCTTGAAACTTCAATTATCATCATCACCTCTTGCCCTGCAGGGAGGAGCCTGGATGAGACAAATAATACAGCAGTATCACCTTTGCAATACCATTCCCACCTTCTCTTGCTTATGTGACACTGAAAGGACAATTCTGATCTTCCTGAGTCTTTTCTAGTGCTACATCCTGCTCTTTCTGTCTTTTATAATATCTTGGGACTAATGCATTAGTAATTTAATAAGCACCTACAATATGCCAGACATTTAATTATCTCAAATACCTAAAACCCTGCAAAAGAGCCAACATTGACCTCATTTTATATACCTAGGAAACTAAGACTGCTAGTAATTGGCGGAGCTCACATTTGAACATAATTCTGTCAAGTTTTAAAGTCTGTGTTCTTCCTAAAAATAAGGCAGACAATAATTAAAATATTTACTGAGCACTTATGCACCAGGTAGTAATAAACTTATAAGATAGTTATCTACTAAAGAAAAATTGAGAAAGAGGAAACTAAAAATCAGAAAATTGCCCAAGATTATTTAGTAAGTAGTACACCCCAAATTTGCACCCATTTGATCTGGTTGTAAAGGCTTTGCCCACTGAGCAAGACCACCTACTGGACTTTTGTGGGAGTTGTACTCTAGAAGAGGTAAAACCAAGGTAGAGTTAAGAACAAGTATGGTTAAGAGGAATTGAAAGACAAAGTGTTTGCAGGTTAACCAGAATCAGACTTTCTCTTTCTTTACTTTCTAGGTGTCAGCTTCTTCTGCTTCCACCAGCAAGTCTTCCAGTATGAATCCCACAGACACCAAGGTATGAATAGTCTTTAAGGGTGTACTTGGGTGAACGCCTTTAAGTGATTATTTTATAAAGCAAAACAAATGTAGACTGACAAATGTGTTATATGTCCTAACAAGCTTAAGTTATGGAAGTAAACATTTTCTTCCTAATTTATAGAGATCTTTGGAAACCCACCTTTCCTTTTAATATTTACCTCAAGTATCATCTGTGCACTTCTACATTGTTTTAGAATATCTAGACAAGAGAAGTAATCCAGAGATTTTTTGTTGTTGTTCTAGGCTTGATGGAGTTTTTAAATTATAAAATGATCTAAGTACATTTTTCTGGATATAGTGAAGAATATGAATGCTTGTTATTAAAATAATATTCTTATTTTATAATATTCTAGCCATTTAAAACTCAATGTACAGGGGCGCCTGGGTGGCTCAGTTGGTTAAGCATCCAACTTCAGCTCAGGTCATGATCATGGTTAGGGAGCTCAAGCCCTACGTTGGGCTCTGTGCTGAGAGCTCAGAACCTGGAGCCTGCTTTGGATTCTGTGTCTCCATTTCTCTCTCTTCCTCCCCCACTCATACTCTGTCTCTCTCTCAAAAATAAACAAACATTAAAAAAAATAATAAATAAATAAATAAAACTTAGTGTACAAATGAGAAAATTTATACTAAGTGAACATGAAACAAGTGACATAATACTGGTTACTTTAGATACTTTCTTAAGTTTGTGAAATTTTAGTCCTATGGGACATCTTATTGATAAACATTTGAACTCTATTTGGGATTTATTCTAATAATCATTTCTTGGAATTTCAGTAGAAAAAGAATGCTGTACGGTGGAGTTATCACATAGAGTAAGCCTAGTTCTGAAGAGTTGGCTAAAGCTGCCTTAACCCTCTCCCTTAGTTACCGTATCTCAAGCTGTGTTTCTTGGACAATTGGGGTGGAGAATTAAAGCGGGCACATTTTCAAGAAGCTCTTAACTAATTTTTATGAGCCAGTATCCTTTAGTGCCCTTAAAAGCTAACCCAGCTCCATTATTATTAAGTTGCTCTTGTTTAAAATCACTGACATGTTTTTTGCTTTCTGTCTTCCATGTTACTTTGCTATCCCAGTAGGATCCTATATCAAAACTTAGTACTGGCACTGTAATTTAGTGCTGTTGGGAGATCCTATAGTGTCTTGTTGAGCTGTTTATTTGTTTGTTTTAAATATTTATTTTAAATATTTAGATTTTAAGGGGCGCCTGGGTGGCGCAGTCGGTTAAGCGTCCGACTTCAGCCAGGTCACGATCTCGCGGTCCGTGAGTTCGAGCCCCGCGTCAGGCTCTGGGCTGATGGCTCAGAGCCTGGAGCCTGTTTCCGATTCTGTGTCTCCCTCTCTCTCTGCCCCTCCCCCGTTCATGCTCTGTCTCTCTCTGTCCCAAAAATAAAAAAAAAAAAAAAAAAAAAAAAAAAAAAATAAATATTTAGATTTTAAGTATTTAAAATGTTTAAATATTTAATTCAAATATTGTTGAGAGATAGCATGCAAGCAGGGGAGGGGCAGAGAGGAAGACGGAGAATCTAAGCAGGCTGCAGGATTCGAGCTGTCATTGTAGAGTCTTATATGGGGCTCAGACTCATGAACCATGAGATCATGACCTGAGTTGAAGTTTCATGCTTAACCAACTAAGCCTCCCAGGTGCTCCTCATGTTCAGCTATTTTTGAAGGACATTGTAAGTATCTTGAAGTATACTGTTCAAATCTCTTATAAATGTCATCTAGCATTTCTTTTAACTTAAAAAAATTTAATCTAAAATTGTTTTTATTTAGTATTTTACATGAATTTTTAAATTGTTTTCAAAATATACATTACCTGATCTATTCATCTATTAGTTGTCACTATTTACGAAGACCAAGCTTAATCTTAGAATATTGAAAAAAACTTATCTCAGACTACCGGAGAAGCATCAACCAATAACAAATTATCATTGAGTTCAGAGTCCATGAAAAATTAAAGGAGAGCCACAAATCTAGGATTTCTTTTTTATTATTTTGGTTCTCATTTGACCCATTGCCTGACTCTAATCCATTGCCCCTGACTTTCGTTTCGAGGACCAGTGCTTATTTCAAGTGTCCACAAACCCTTCAACCATTTGCTAAGGATTAATCACGAGAATTCCCTGAAGTCCTACAGAACTAGAGGAGGGGAGGAGAGAGAGGGGAAAGTAGGGAAAAAGTGGGAGAGACCAAAATAAGTGTCTTGGTGATGAAATATCACCAATGGCTGACTCAGGACCACTTTTGGCATCAACTCCCTTTCTTGGTGGATTTCAGTTACAATGTTTTTGTGATGTTTGTGTCATAACATTTATACTAGCCTTCTCTTGAAGATTTTTGTGAATGTGAACTTGAGTGTATTTTTTCAAATATTTTGAGCTTTTAGAAAAAAGATGTTAATTCAAGATAATACCTATACTGAATCCTGTGTTCCATACCTTTCAAATAAAAGTCCATATACCTCTGAAGAGGAAGGATATGTCTAGATCTAAGTTCTTTCTCTCTTGCCCCTGGTGCATTAGAATCAGTGGTCATACTGCTGTAGTTAAGATGGAAGGTCAGATTTCTAATCAGGATAAAATCCCTGAAAGACTATGTAGCATGAACAATGGAACCAGATGGCCTGGTGTGGAATCTCATTTCATATCAGCCATGGTATTCAGAAACACATCTTTGCTTTTGTTTCCTTATCTGTACAGTTTGGATAATAGTACATGTTTCACAAGCCTATGTAAGAAAACAAACATTAAGGGTATTAGTGCCTGTCCTACAGCAGATGCCCAGTAGGAGCTGTCTAACACTGGAGAGACAATGTTGTACAGTGTGGTGATTGAGAACACAAAACCCCAGCTCTACCATGGGTATCCTTGGGAAGTTATTTAACTTCTTTGTACCTAAATTTCTCATCCCTGAAGTGGAGATGATGATAGGATGATGATGATACCTCCCTCATAGAATTATTATGAGGACTGAGTTGGCATATGTAAAGTTTGGAGCAGTCCTTGATACTAAGAGGTAATCAATAAGCATTAGTTATTATTGTTATCACTATTATGTTAAGCACCACCACCTTCACCAAAAATAAATTTGGGAAATGTATTAGCAACTACTAATAAAAATATTCCATTATAAACTACTTACATGTGTGAGCATAAATTCTTAATTGTTTTGTAGAGTTCTTCCTTGCAACATCTTGATTGACAAATTACAAAGTAGAAGCTGTTCATAGATCTAAACCACTACAATACCAGCTGCTTGTTTTCCTTAATAATCATTAATAAATTTCATTTGCATAAATTCAAAAAGCATAGTAGCAAATACAGAAACTAATTAACAAAGATCCTAATTGAAAGGATCCCAAATTAAAATTCCTTTAAAAAGATTTGTGTGGTTATGAACTTGGTTTCCTTCTCAAACAATATGTATGTTGGTATAATGAGGGTCCATTCGTTATAGGAGGAATGTTTGTATTTTCATGGCTGAAGCACAAGGCATGATACATCAAGAGGGTATTTGGTGTTGGCTTTTTCAAATAGAATAAAAAATAGGAGTTTATGTTAACACCACCAAATAGATAAAAAGGAAAGAAATGACAGGAAATATTAGGCCTAATTTTTCATCTTTTATTTTGAAAAGTTCAAAAATGTTTAATCCAGTTTTATTCCAGTTTTCACATCTTGCCTATACCAAGAATGCATGTATGTACTTAAGGGATTGTATTTTTCGACACAAATGACCTTTGGTTGGGTAAAACCGAGTAAAACACTCCAGTAAAGGGCTTAAGTCACAATGAGACCTTCTGAAGCATTCTTAGAACTTTAGATTATATTGTGCATAAAAAATCTATGTACTGTTTACAGGATTGTTATAAAATTTCAGAAAAAAATTTGACAGTACTTATGGCTATTGATTTGGTCATAACCAAGCATTAGAAATATAGGTGGAAGAAAATGGCCCAATCAGCCTGTACACAGAGAAATTGAAGGAAAGGGGTCAGAAGTTAGTTTTTCTAATGGCGATTTTATAGATTTTTATCATGGAAAAAAAAGTAAATCCAAATTGCAATATTTGCTTGAGGCTTTAGAATTTTAGTGCCTACCACTTCTTGGAGTTATATACATATGCATGGAGTAGATGCAGTAGAGGAGTAGAACGAGTCTCGATATAAACATTTAGCCCAATGATACATGATACTTATTTGACTGTCAGATTAAATAAAATCACACTTGGGGCTGTGCTCTTGTATTAGGCTATTCCAATCAGCAAACAGATGGAAGGACAGCATTCCCCCAGCAAGAAAAGACCCAAAAAACAGGTGATGTGGTTCATTGTACTAGGGGACATTTCTGTTTGCTAATGGTCGCCTCACCTGCTCAGCATGCACTAATAATTACAGTTCGAGATCTTCAGTAACTCACTCATCACGGACTTTGTGTTAGGCTTGGTGACCCATCGCTCATATTCTGTCACTAAAACTAAATGTCACTGCTTTCTGTTCTCCTTGGCTCTGTCACCATCCCATTGTTTCACATTGACAGCCAAAACCTGTGGTATTTCACACAAAGATCAGTCATATCATTGGCTTTGAAGGATGAAGACTTTTTTTTTTTGTTTTGCTTATATATTAGCTACAATGTTTGTAGCAATAAATTTTTACATATCTTTGGTATACATAAGTAAGATGTAAATTGCTATCTAAAAGTAAGAGCAGAGGGGCGCCTGGGTGGCGCAGTCGGTTAAGCGTCCGACTTCAGCCAGGTCACGATCTCGCGGTCCGTGAGTTCGAGCCCCGCGTCAGGCTCTGGGCTGATGGCTCAGAGCCTGGAGCCTGTTTCCGATTCTGTGTCTCCCTCCCTCTCTCTCTGCCCCTCCCCTGTTCATGCTCTGTCTCTCTCTGTCCCACAAATAAAATAAACGTTGAAAAAAAAAATTAAAAAAAAAAATTAAAAAAAAAATAAAAGTAAGAGCAGAGTGTTAGTGTACTTAACGTGTTTATCTAAACAGTTAAAATTCCAAGAAAAGTATAATAAACTTAACTCAGAAAGCTTATATTTAGATCAAAATCATCTCCTTTGGAAAGCTTTCTTAGTTGAAGAAAATCTATGTTAAACTTTATAAACTATGTCTTTTTTTTCCCTTTCTTCTGTAATTCCTTCCCTCTTTTCTTTATTTTTCTGAGTTTAGGCTGCAAAAACAGAACCTGAAAACAAGTCACAATCAACTAAGGTAAGTAATTTAAGTCAACTAATGAGTTGTTTGGATTCTTAGCAGTAATAATGAATAAACAATTTACTCCATTGGTGCTACTGAATGGTAAAAGGATTTTTTTGTCAGCTAATTTAATTAATTTTGGATTACCCTTTTAAACATTTTATAGAGCATAAGTGAATAATTATAACATTAAGTCCATACATTAAAATGAATTTATTTTGTAAATGAAAACAATATATTTCAGAAGGCATTTTGTTCAGGTCTAGATTTTTGTTATAGTTGAAGTCATTGTTAAAAAAAGCAGTAGGAACCAAGGAGAAAGGACAAAGGGTAATGAGTATCCAGTTACTTTAAAAATGGGACATCAAGAGTAAATGTCTTTTGAACCCAGCACCTAGATGACTTACAGATGAGAGTCTTTGCTAAGAGTATCCTAGGTTTATCTTGACAGTTTTATCTCAGTTTGTGGAATGAGTTCCAGTTTCTCAGGAGACAACTCTGACTTTCCCTTGGGAGTGGCTTCCCTGACTCATGGCTGTCTAGACTGAAAGCCAATCTGTATCCATGTGGAGATAGACCCCAGGGTGTCTGCAGGCAAATGTTTATCCTACATATGATGGTGCACATTACTTCTTTCAAGCATGCTTAAGCAAATACTCAGATAAGACTGCAAGGCTTCCTGTGGGAAAGCACAGAGATGTCCTTTAAATGCAGGCAAGGGGAGGTCATCTGGGTGGAAGGTGAACTTATCTGATTGTATGTAGCTCCTTTGGGTTTACCGCTCAGAATGATAATCTTATAGTCCACTATAGGGGAAGAATTGAGCTGCAAGGTGGAAATCATCTGCTGTTCCATTTGGTTGTTTACACAATCTCAAGAGAATTGGGTTTCTGGTGATATCTCCTTCTCGACTTGTAACACAGAAAAGACTATGTAAATCATTAAATTGCAGAAATACCATGTTCATTCCCTACAAAGGGAGATTTTTATTTTATTTTATTTTATTTTATTTTATTTTATTTTATTTTATTTTATTTTATTTTAAATTTTTTTAATGTTTATTTATTTTTGAGACAGAGAAAGACAGAGCATGAATGGGGCAGGGTCAGAGAGAGAGGGAGACACAGTATCTGTAGCAGGCTCCAGGCTCTGAGCTGTCAGCACAGAGCCCGATGCGGGGCTTGAACTCATGGACTGCGAGATCATGACCTGAGCCGAAGTCAGATGCTTAACCGACTGAGCCACCCAGGCGCCCCCAAAGGGAGATTTTTAAAAGAAAGAATCTAGAGTAGGATTCCCAATCAACAAACTCAGAGGTCACAGTGATCATGTGACATCTCTGTGAATGGACTTGCGTTTACTAAATGATCTGTATGAATTGTGAAAAACAGCCAATAAGTTAGAGATACATACCTATTTGAAAAATCATTCTAAGTGAAATGCTAATTTTTTATTACTCTTATGATTGTCATTATCATGCTTTTGGTAGAATAACTATTGACAAGCAGAACATGTGTATTCCTCTAAGTGAGCCTTTCCCAAGTGAGGCAGAAGGGTCTAATTTGGAGTTCTGTTCTTAAGCCTGTTTGGAAGTAATAAAAGAAAGGACTCCAATGTAACTGAGATTTTATCTTTTGAAATTAACAGCCATCTGTGGTTCCTGAGAAAAAAACCCAAGAAATAAAGCCAAAGGAACACAAAGAGGTAAGTGACCATCATTAAGACTTGTTATCAAGGGTGCCTGGGTGGCTTAGTCGGTTAAGCGGCCGACTTCGGCTCAGGTCATGATCTCTCAGTCCATGAGTTCAAGCCCCGCGTCAGACTCTGTGCTGACAGCTCAGAGCCTGGAGCCTGTTTCAGATTCTGTGTCTCCCTCTCTCTGACCCTCCCCCATTCATGCTCAGTCTCTCTCTGTCTCAAAAATAAATAAACGTTAAAAAAAATTAAAAAAAAAAAAAAGACTTGTTATCAATAGGTAGGTGAAGCCTTTTTTGTGTGTGAGGGATAAAATTCTGAACTCTCATTTATTTGTTTTTCTGGCTAAAATGGCACCACCATGTGGCAGTAGCAGGATTTGCAATTTATTAATGTCCTATGAACGCTCGCACTTCATAGAGGAAAGCATCAATATTTGTTGTGTTGTTAACAGTGTGGTGTGTGTGTTTCAGCCAAAAAGCCTACCCAAGCATGCATCAGATACAGAAAGCAAGCATGTTCATAATGAAAAAGCAGTTTCCAGATCAAGTGAGCAGTCGACATCTGAGAAATCAACAAAACCAAAGGTATACCTCTCAGATTGATAGGAAAACACTACCATCAACTAGAGAATAAGATGCACGTCCTCTATCTATATGGACATGTGTAGTTGAATCTGTGGAGCTATGCTGAACATACCTTGTATTGTAAGGATTTGGTGCTATCATTTTACTGGTTTTGCAAATAACCTTGTGGAAACTTGGGCCTCTGGAAAGCTCAAGAAATACATCAGATTGGTTGAGGGGAAGTTCAGTCCAGCCTTCTTCCACTGCCCAGCAGTGCCCAGTCATGACTACAAGGCAGCAGACTCTGGTGTCTCATGGACGGGAAGCTTGGGGTACTGGTTGCTACCTGGGCCCCTCTTCTCAGAGTTAGGAGCACAGATGCTCTGCATGATCTGCTCTTTACATGGAACTCTGAAAGAGGTGTTTAGAATTTCGTTGTAGAAGAGATGAATTTATAGAGCCAAAAAATCAGAAATAGATTCCATGCACAGCTAATGGAGGTCAACTCTTTGAAGAATAAACACTTATGAGAAGAACTTTTCCATTGAGAGCTCTTAGAAGACATCTAGTAGACCTGCTTGACAAGGGACTTGATAGAAGGTGGTTATACAAATGTGGCTCATCACTTAAAGGCAGCCATTATGTGTTTTGTTCAATTCTATTTTGTTTGGCTTGCAGTATTACTAAAATTTTTTTAATGCGTTGCCAACAATTCAAGTCATAATGTTTCACATAAAATTCAAATTTCTAGCTTCTCTTGAAACATCAGATTATGTGGCAACAATTGGCTACAACTTTATAACAATTTATCACAGTCCCTACCTGGCCCCCTTCAAAATTTGTGCACCTGCGTGCATTCTGTAGCTCTTGAGTCCAGCCTTATGTGGTCCCCACTGTTGTACTATGTGTAGTAGAAGCTAGTAACCTTTTCCTCAGCACTGAGTCCATGATAGTTATAACTGGCTCAGTAGTGATACTTGAAATGCTTGATCTTGAAAACAGTCATTCACAGATACTTAGTTCTGTTAATCTTTTTATCCCCTTTAGACTAAATCACAGGATGCAGTTTCTGCTGGCAGAGAAGGTGTTGCTGATATAGCTGCAGCATCTGCCAAACCAGATAACAAGGTAAGCACACCTAAGCAGACATGAAGTGTATGTGGGCCTCACTGCCTGTCGGGTCTCTCTTATGAAAAATGCGTGCTCGGTGAAGACCCATTACAACCTGGGTTTTTGTTTGGTTCTCAGTAAGCATTTAGGGATCTGGTGCTACCATGCTCAAATAACCTGTATTTGGTACAACCGAGCACTGTTCTTTATGTGAAATTTAGTGAAGAAGAGGATGCATCTAAAAGATACAGAGTGAGCAAGATAACAAAACTGATTTGAGAATTCATGTGTTCAGTAAATATTTACTGAGCACCTGCCATGTGTAAGGCCTGGTATGAGTACCAAGAAAATTAAAATGTGAGTTGACTCAGACCCTGCTTTCAACAATATTTATAGCTTTGAAATTAAGCAAATAAAATTGCCATATGTGAATAAGCATTTCTCTCAGCTTTCAACCTGGAGAGCATCTATCTTGATATGAGTAAATAACAAGCAGTCATAACATATACATGAGTTGATAGGGGAAGTTTTCAAAGGAGACATCCCAGCCCTCTCAGGAGAGAGTATATATGCTCCTCTGACTAATGATGGGCAAGTCTTCTTTAGATCATTTGAAGAGCTATTTCAAATACTAGCCTGGAAATGTAAGATGAGAAGTAGTCTACTGTTTCTACCCATAGCAAGGCAGAGTTACTAATCAGTTTACAGGCCATGTCTCTCTAGAAATGCTCCTTACTTCTCTGGAAGCCCCAATTAACTAATTGCAGCAAAAGTAAGAAGATAGAAATGAATTTTTTAAAAAGTAGTATTGATTTATCTGTTTTCCTGATTTTCAAAATAGGAAAAGTATCCCCCTTCAGGCTAGATGGTAAGGAAGGTCATAGGATAAAAGTATGGCACATCTTGAAACACCGGTTTTTCTCAGATTTTGAAAAGGAAGAGACACATTAGTTTGTATGCAAACTAATGCAGATATTCTATGGAGTGATGGCAAAATATACATAAACCTTTAAATGAAAATACTCATATTTAAAAAAAATGTGTTTTCTTGTATATTTTCTTGAGACTCCCACCCCCTCCCCACTCTAAGGATAAATGTTACTCTCTGTTGTTGATGAGGGCTACTTAGATGAAAATGTTTGAAAAATGGTTAGATTTAAGACAGAAGATTAGATTTGTTCCAGAAGATTTAAAAATGTCGTCAATTTGAAATTTTATGCTAGATATAAAGTAGTCAGGGAAAAAGTGAAAGCTAACCAGTAACATGAGAGGCATATGTGGAAGTCTGGTGTGCTTGAACTTGTGGCAAAGCATTTCACTTTGTTTGTCCCTGATCCATCTCCCTGAAGTGAGGGTGATCAGATCTTCAATTGGGGCTGGGGTACTTAGCATGTTTAAAGCACTGTGGTGTGACTGCAGGACACCCTAGCAGCAGGCTAGCGCATCCAGGGGCGGGAAGAAGACAGAATCCCTGGGACTGCATTCCAAGGCAGATTAAGACAAGCTCCCACTAGAAGCTCTTTGGTGGGGAATGGAGGGCTTCTGTCTGTTTGCAGGATTACACACACTTTGAGTAGATCCAGTTTGAGTTTGGCATGAAGGGTAGGTAGCTAGGATTGCAGGCTTGCAGATGCATCAGAGTGGAAAAGTGTGAGATGTGTTCTGGGTACAGAGTGAATTCCATTGAGGGTGGGGCACACGGGGCATGAGCAGTGGGACTGTAAGACCAGAAAGACAGGTCCAGGCACTGCTGTGGATAGTGCTGAGATGAGTGGTAGCTATTTAACCAGTAGAGGATACACACTGGAGGTTAGAGAACACACAGAGTGGTGGCAGTGCACCGAGTTGCGGGATTGAGTGACCACAGTCCTAAGTGAGCCTAAATTAGAGCTGGGATAGAATGAGATAGTGGGGAGAAATGCCAGAGGCACTGCAGAAGTGAAATCTTCAGGTTTTAGAAAAGAATTGGCTGCAGTGGGCAAAGGTATCATGAACTCTGAGATAACCTTTGGGCTTCAGATCTGAACGAGCTAGGTTGGTAACCCTAAAATGAGTCCAGGGGGGCACTGTCTGGTTCCTGCAAGTGCAGGGCCGGCTCTGATGAGAGAGAGTGCCTCCCTAAATTGTGACCTGGTCCTTGGTTATGACTGATGGGTGGACAGTTCAGAAGGAGAACTGGTTGAGGTCAAAAGTGGCCTGATTTTCAATAGGCTGAATTGAAATGTTGGAGAGAGATGTGTAGCAAGGCAATTGGAATGTTGTTCTGAAGGACAGGAGAATGAAGAGAGGGGGCAGAGAGGAGGAGGAAGGAAGGAGGGGATAACAAATATGAATGCATACCTGCATAAGGTTGTGGTTTAATCCTCAGAGTGGATTTGGTTGCCCAGATACACGCTCTCACCCTGGTGACCCCCGCGGTGTTTTTAACAATAGCGGTGGTCACTTACTTAGCACTTAATCATCCAACGAGTACCTACATAGTGTTTAGTATGTACCAAACACACTTTGATAGACCAAACACACTTTGATAGATGAATTTATCTAATTCTCATAACCCCCTGAGGGAGGTGCAGTTACTGTCCCCGTGTCACACATGACGTTACTGAGCTACAGAAGAGGTGGCCTGCCTGAAGACTCATGTGGGCAGTGCATTGGAGCTGGTGTGCTCTCCACCCCCCATGCTCTGCCACCCACATTTCAGAGACCTCCATATGGGATGCTTTTCTGTTGTCTTAAACCTGGCATCTTCACCTGTCTGCTTCCTTTCAGTCCCTGCTAGTGTTTGGCCCTGGCTCTAGAGAATGGTTTTGCTTCGGGCCACCAGTGCGAGGCAGAAACGTGGAATGTGTAGGGCTGGGGGCATCGCAGCAGGAGTGGCAGAGAATGATGGCACAAATGCCAGAGGATCCCTAGGGTGGTGCTCAGTCATGGCTGCTGTGAGAGATGTGTTGGGTTAGGGGTGCTTACTGAGATCACACTTCAGAAACAATTATGTGTGGGTCAAGCATGGAGATTGCAGATTGGAGACTTATCGGCAGTGTTTGAAAGAGCAACTGAAACATTTTAGGGAGATTAAGAAAGGAGTGGATGGTGAAATGCTAAGTCAGGGGGTGAGAGGTCTTAATGTGTGCAGGCAAAGGTTGAAAGAGCAACAGTGAGAAGTGGCCACTTAGAGAAAAAATTCTTGGGTGCTGTGGGCTGACTGTTGGCCCTTGGAGAGGCAACCAAGAGCAAAGAAGAAAGAGATGGTAGTTCTGGATTCAATTCTTGGTTTTTCCTTTACTGTGTGACCTAGGAAAAATTACATCACATCTCTGAGTCTTGCTCTCCACATCACTAAATGAAATAAATTATGCTGTTCTGGAAAAGGATATGACATATACAACATGTTGTCTGGCACAGAGGCAGATGTTCAATATATGATCTATGCTGTTAATAGTAGACTCATTTTTATTTTTTTTATTTTTTTTTTTTTAAATTTTTTTTTTTCAACGTTTATTTATTTTTGGGACAGAGCGAGACAGAGCATGAACGGGGGAGGGGCAGAGAGAGAGGGAGACACAGAATCGGAAACAGGCTCCAGGCTCTGAGCCATCAGCCCAGAGCCTGATGCGGGGCTCGAACTCCCGGACCGCGAGATCGTGACCTGGCTGAAGTCGGACGCTTAACCGACTGCGCCACCCAGGCGCCCCAGTAGACTCATTTTTAAATATGTAATATCATTGAACTTGTTGAATTACTTAGTAATTTGAATTTTTTAGATTATTGAAGAAAAATATGTGAAAAAGTTTTTATTTCTTTCTAAAATCCACCAGAAAAAAGAAAAGAAATCATTAACGTCTGCTGTACCAGTTGAATCCAAACCGGGTAAACCATCTGGAAAGGTATGAAGATAGCAGTGCATTTCTACATGAGATATTTATTTATTCATAGCCTCTAAATTTATTCGGATCTGATTTTTTAAGGGCAAACTATATAAGGTAGGATAACTTAAAGACCCTTCTCATGAATTATTGCTATAAGCTAAAATTGTGAAATTTTTTCAGGTATGTTTGTAACAATCAAAATATTTTTTTTAAGTTTATTTATTTGTTTTGGGAGATAGAGACAGCATGAGCAGGGGAGGGGTATGATAGACTGAGAGAGAGAGAATCCCAGGCAGACTGTACTGTCAGCTCAGAGCCTGACACAGGGCTGGAACTCACGAAACCACAAGACCACGACTAGACCCAAAACCAAGAGTCAGACGCTTAACCAGCTGAGCCATCCAGGCACCTCTGTAACATTTTATATTCTAACCTTCTGTTCTGAAAACTCTAGTTACATCTGGTGGAGTTTACATTACAGTTTCTCTCTTGCAAATATACCTTCTTTAACCAGAGGTATGACTAAAGAATTTAAGACACTTCTTCATTCTGAAATTCCCAAATGAATCGGTCTAAAGCTAACAGGTCCCAAGTTGTATTACATGATCAGGTGAATTCCTAAAATTGTAGTGGGAATACGGTTGTTGAAAAAAAAAAAAAGTTAAATAATCATTTTTAACTTGAGTTAAGTAAATAAAGGGTCTTTTCCCAAATTCTTGTTTTCCCTTTTAAATTCAGCATATTCTTCACCATGAGTCTTTTTAAACCTCAGAGATAGGATGGAGGCCCTCCTTCATTATACTAAAGTCCATATTGACAGAATAGATTGTCATGTCTTATAAGCTTAACATCCCTTTCAAGTAATTTGTTTTGTAGACTTCTTTAGGCAAGTAAGTAAACAAAAAACCACAAATGAATGAAGGAACACAGGTAATCCATCTTTGAAATAGATTCTATTTGGGAGAGGTACTATATAGACATTTTGTTGGAGTTCTTTGTAAATATGTAACTCTGGGAAACTATTGATAAGGAATGAATACAAAGAATTTCTCCTGTTGCATACAATTATATGATCGTTATTCTTTGTTTTTGTTTTTTTAACTGAGGACATTGGAATGGGAACTTTAATGAGCCATTCGTTTGTTCTGTAGTTACTGCCATTAGACTTACTGAAGTTGTTGTGATTCTTATCTGAACATGGCTTTCTGTTTTTGTAACCTGAAATGTGTACTCTGGGGCCTTACATATTAAAGTCTATTAGAGACTAGATTTTAACTATTTTAATGTTTGAAGAACTTTTGATGTTTGGTGTTTTTCTGCACAATATTTGGTTTTTTTGTAGTTAAAAAATCAGAAGTGAAATATGTATTACAAATAGCATTTAAATACCTGCTCTCTTTCTTTTCTAGTCAGACCTGGATGCCGCTTTGGATGACTTAGTAGACACTTTAGGAGGACCTGAAGAAACTGAAGAAGATACCACAACATATACTGGACCTGAAGTTTCAGTATGTGATCTTGGTATCTGTAAAGATTTATACTTAATGGGTAGGAAAGGAAATAAGGTCATGGTCATGAGGCACAAAAGAATACCTAGTGTTCTGTTGCTTGGAGAGAAGCAGGATGGTGTCGCTATCAATAATGGCAACTAAACATTAGTGTTATAAATGGAAATGGTTTGTCCTATGGTAGCTATCCTATTACAGTGATTCAGCAAACATTTATTGATTGTCTGTGTTGTGACTGGTGCTGGAATACAGCCTGTTGGGTCACAAACATTTTTCTGTCCTTGAGATTTAAGTCCACTAGGCTTGAACTTATTATGATTTCTAGAAATTTACCACCCTCAGCTCATCCCTATTCCTTACCCAGAAAAAGCAAGAAAATTATATGTTCCTTGATATTAAAAAGATAAATAGAAAGACATGCAAAAGACTGGAAGAAAATACTTGAAGTAGACATGACAAAGGATCTGTTTCTAGGATTTATGAAGAATTTTTAAAAGACAGCCCAATAGAAAAATAGGAGAAAACTTGTTTGGCTAATAAATAAATAAAAATGAAAGTCTTTCTAGTATTTATAGAAATGATACTAAAATATGGAGAGAACACACTCCTCAGAGTGGCAAAAGTGTAAAAGTCTGACAATTGACATGGAGCTTGTGGATGTTGAAGATGTACTTGTCCTTCAACTATCAATTCCACCTGTAGAGAGATTCCCTGGAGGAAGCCTTACCCATGTGCACCAGGAGTTACAAGCACAGGTGAAACATTTGGACATGATTTTGGTCAACAGCAGACAAGCTAATATAAGGGAACACTTTATTGTGGTTAAAATAGTTATTCATGTACCAACAGGGATACATTATAACAACATAATTTTGAATAAGAATAATACAGTTTGATACCTAGAATATGATACCATTAATACAACATTTGAAAATATGTAAAAGTAGTGCTCAGTTTGGCAGCACATATGCTAACATTGGAAGGATACAGAGAAGATCAGTGTGGCCCCTGCAGGGATGACACACCAATTCGTAACGCGTTCTGTACCTTTTCAATAAAAAAAAAAGAAAAAATATGCAAAGTAATGCTGCATGTTGTTTGTGGATACCTACATATGGAATAATTGTTTTAAAATTTGCTCGATTTTAAGTGGGTAGATACAATAAAGTTCAGGATGGTGGCTATTGCTGGCTAACAAGGAAGAGGAATGGGATAGTAGAGGGTTAAACAGGAGATGTGACTCTAGCTGATCTTTTTTTCTTAGAAATTAGGTCTGGAAGACTTGGGTGTTAGCTTATAGAGAAATTTATTATTAACTGTACTTTTATATGTATTGGAAAGAGACCATGAAAAATGTTTTAAAATGTGCTTTAGTATAAGAATAAAAAATATAGTAGGTTGAATATTTTCTAGTATTACATATGAATTAAGCTAATTAAATAAGGTCAAGTATTGTATAAACTTACAATTTCAGAGTTGTATAAAGTATTGGCTTTTTAAGTGCATTTCATTTCAGTAGCTCCATAAATTACTAATGGCAACAGTACTTTGGTTGCATAATAGCATATAACATTGTCAGCTAATTAATTATATAATATGCCTCTGTGTGATCTTTATTCCAGGATCCAATGACTTCCATCTACATAGAGGAATTAGGTAAAAGAGAAGTCACCATTCCTCCAAAATACAGGGAACTTTTGGCAGTAAGTTAAATAATCATTTACTTTTATTTTACTTTTTGGAACATAATCTTATCCCATTAATATATTCACATTTTTTAAAATTAGAAAATATAACGAGGCATGTGAAGTTGTCGTTATGAAGACTCTCACTGTATCAATTTGCGAGGGCTGCCATAATGAAGTACCATAGACTGCGTGGCTTGAACAACAGAAATATTTTGTATCATAGGTCTAGAGGTCAGAAAACGAATCTGGGTGTGGGTAGCGTGGGTTTCTTCTGAGGGTTGTGAAGCATGGATCTGAGTCCTCTCTACTTGGTTTGTACGTGGCCATCTTCCCTGTGTATACATCTTTTGGTCTACATTCCCCACTTCTCTAAGAGCAGCAGTCTTGGGGTGCCTGGGTGGCTCAGTCAGTTAAGCGCCCAACTTCAGCTCAGGTCATGATCTTGTGGTTCACGAGGTTGAGCCCCACGTTGGGCTCTGTGCTGGCAGCTCAGAGCCTGGAGCCTGCTTCAGATTCTATGTCTCCCTCTGTCTCTCCCTCTCTCTGCCCCTCCGCCACTTGCTCTCTGTCTCTCTATCAAAAATAATAAACATAAAAACAATTAAAAAAAAAAAAAAAGAACAGCAGTCTTATGGGGTTAGGGCACATCCTAATATCATCACTTAACCTTAATTACCTCTTGAAAGGCCCTACCTCCAAATATAGTCACACACTGGAGTACTAGGAACTCTTGAAAGGTTGTGGGAAGGCACAATTTAACCCATAACACTCACTGAACAGTACATTTTGCCAACTGTAAAAGTTAATTTTGGACTTTCAACATGATCAAATTAATATTTTTTTCAGAAAAAAGAAGGTATCACAGGGCCTCCTCCAGACTCTTCGGTGAGTTTACATAAATGTCTTCTAAGATACAAGTTAACCTTTTTTTAAATCTTTAGTTGGGGGATAGGGCATCAATTCTGTATATTGTGTCTATGAATAATTGCTAAATCAGATCAAGTTTCCATCTATTCAGAGGAAGGAGATGGATATGGGTTGCTTCAGTGCTCATGGCTTAATATATATATATATATATATATATACACATATATATATACATATATACATATACATATATACATATATATACATATATATATACATATATACATATACATATATACATATATATATATACGTATATATATATATATTTTCTTTCTTTTTTTTGAGGGGAAGCAGAATGGAGCCAAGAAGGTATTAGGGCAAAATAAATATTAATAAAAATAGAATGAGAATATCCTAATATGTAATCCATTTAAAGGAGGGAAACAGGAAAATAGTATTAGTGAGCACTCATTTCCTTCCAAACAAAGAATTTATCTGAGTTATGTGATAACATACTTGATTTGGTAGTAAAGGAATGTCAAATCATTCTTCATTTGCTGAGTTTGTATTGTGATCTGTAACTTGAATGACTCTCACATGTTACCCATCGTGGTGCCTGTTTCTTTAGAAACCCATGGGGCCAAGTGATGCCATAGATGCTTTGTCATCTGACTTCACCTGCAGTTCTCCTACCGCTGGTGGAAAGAAACCTAAGGAAGAGGTACTGTTTTCCAAATAATTAGGGGGAGCTTGTTAGAAACTATATAAAACTTGAAAACAATTTCTTTTTAGTTCTGATTATTAAAGTTACATTTATTCTAACTACAAGTCTAATCTTTTGCATTTTGTCTTTCAGAAATCTACAGAAGAGGTTCTTAAAGCTCAGCCAGCCAGGGTAGTCAAAAGTGCTGCTTCACCCCAAGAGAAAAAAAGAAAGGTGGAGGAGGTATAAATAATTACTTCTTTGGAAATAAACATGGTCCACCTGATAGCACTTGCTTTCCTGAGCCTGATCTAGTTGATTCAGGATAATCCCAGTACAGCATGATGAGGGGCATCTTTTTTCCCTCGGGGGTCTGTGTGGACTAGTAAATCCAATCAGGGTTCTATCCATTATCTCCAGACAGGCCTTCTATGTTTCTGCAAATACTAATCATGATTTGAACACAGCCTTCTTGGTTGTGAAACAAGAGTATCTCATCATTACAACACACAGAAAGACAAGACACCAAAAGAGTTGCACTCTTAGAACATAAATCTTCACCTTCTTTTTTTTTTTTAAGTTTATTTATTTATTTTTGAGAGAGACCGAGACAGTGCGAGTCAGGGAGGGATACAGAGAGGGAAAGAGAATCCCAAGCAGGCTCCACGTTGCCAGCACAGAGCCCGATGTAACCTGCAAAGCTGAGAGATCATAACCTGGGCCAAAACCAACATTCAGACACTTAACCAACTGAGCCATCCAGGTGGCCCCATTCACCATGATTTTCTAATGGAGTTTGACCTGTAAATCACTAGTGGGATGTGGTTGTAGCTGCTTCTGTACGTTCTATTAACCATAATCAATTGTCCCCAATCCTGAACGGTGGTCCTGCAGCTCATCTTCTGGTTGAGAAGACATTCTCCATCTGCAGATAGTTCAGATAATGCAAGGAGCGGTTTGTGTCGGGTCTGCTCTGCCTCTCCCTTCCTGGAGGGGACAGTTTATTTTTATCTGGCTGGCTGGGGAGCAGTGAGAGCCACACCCTGAGAGTGGGAGTCCTCACAGCCATCAGCCATCAGCCGTTGTGCATTCAGACATGAAGCCTGTGGGGCCACTTCAAGCTCCCCAGCTTCCTGGACTTTGCTAGTTTTCTAAGACCAGGGTTGTCAGAAATTATTTCTAAAGACACATTAAAAAAAAAAAAACAACAACAGAAAAGTGAAAGTTTACTTCTTCAAGCTTTTATTTTGATACGACTGTTGTGTAATAATTATAGCTTGAGAAATAAGGGGTGAAGTGTGCCCCCGAGGGTATAAACAGCATAAGACACTGTGGAAGTGTCTTAGCCCCGATTTTCATTCACTGGTAAGTTCTTTTTTTTTCCTTTCTCTTTTCTGCTAGGTTTCCAATAAAATTGCTTTCCTAAAGTCCTTCCCTAATCTGCAACTCATTTTAGAATTTTAAAATTGGGATTTCACAAAGAAGTGGATAGGTTTTTCAGGCTGAAGAGATGTTCCCTTTTTTAATGTACAGATTTTTTCCTTTTTTAGCAGGACACAATGAGTGATCAAGCACTGGAGGCTCTTTCTGCTTCGCTGGGCACTCGGAAGCCAGAACCTGAGCTCGACCTCAGCTCCATTAAAGAAGTTGATGAGGTACTGACCTTGGATTCATATACAAAGCATGTTGTTCGGCGGGTTATGAAACTAAATGTTCTTACACAACTTTTCTTTTTTGGAGATTAAAAATTAACTACTCTTCATTCTGCCTTACTTTCAGAGTCTAGTTAACTTAGATTTTCATTCTTGCATAGTTAGCAACCAAGAAGGATAGTTGAGTATTGTCTTTTAAACCATCTAGAGTTTTAATATGTAAAGTGAATGCTAATCTCTTCTGCCAATGCTTAAATGACACCTGACTAACAAGATAACCTGGAGGCAATGGCTTGGCGAGAGGTTTGTCTGCTCTTGTGGACATTGGAAATTTGTGTTTTCAAAATGGTTCCAGGTGCTTCTTTTTATAAGCAGAGAGGGGGAATGTGGTAGATGGGGTGGGAAGATCCTTCTTTTTATAACTATGGAGAAAAATGTTGAAAATCTTGTCTCAAATTAGAATAATATCAAGCAAGGATTAACTCTGTAACTGCAGTTCCTGCATGCCTACTACACTTCAACATCTTAGCAAGCCTTCTGAGCCATAACAAGCTTATATTTGGTGGAGGAGAGTTTTACCATGACATTACAGTTTTTAAAGAATTTTTCAGCTGAGTTATCTGGGATAAAAGAGGGAGTTGGCCTGTGGGCATTGTTGACAAGGCAGTGTAGTTGGGGGACATGGAAATACAGCCTGGGCACCCTCAGAAGCATCAGCCTATCAGCTCAGGGAGGGGAGCTGGCATGTGCCTGTCACTGTCATAATGCCGCTGCCTCCGCTGTCACTTCCTGTTCTGAATCACTGAGGAAAGTGAGTCTCACAGGCTCCTGGCCTGAGTCTGGGATTGCTCTGGTCCAAAATGGGCCAGTTTCTATCTTCAGCTTTCTTTGAGGGCTTACCAGGTGCAGTGTGGCATGACAAGTTTTGTGAAGGCGAACACAAGGGAGCAGGGGAAGCAGTCCTCGTCCTCCAAGACCAAGTAATGTATTGAGAAGAAAGGAAATTGTCATAAAGACAGTGTGAGGCACACGTTATTTAAAGCAGCCACATAGACAAATGTCTGAGGGAGAGGATGGTCCTGGCAAGACCCTGCAGGTGTGTGTATCTTGGTGGGGGAGCAGACCAAGTTGAGTTACAGTCCCACCACCAGACAGCTGCAGGGCAGGGGACCAACTGTACTTTATTTCAGACTTTTTACAGAGAATGGTGTGATTTAATAAGACAGTAATTTGGGGAGGAAACGTATAAACATAAATCTCAGGGCAAAGTGTCTTAGGGTGACTAAAATCAGGTCAGTAGTTGTAAAAAGTGTTGCATAAAAATAAGTTCTTAAGCAGTTGGGGTAACTAGTTTTGGGATACATGTATAAATGTATTTATGTTTCCTCTAGAAAACCTCCATAGCAGTGAACTTCTAAAATTCTAACTAAAACTAAAAGGACTGTTCTTTCTATTCTTTCTATTAGTTTCTACTTTATCTTCCGCTATTTTCCACTAGTTTTCCTTTTATTTATTTATTTACTTACTTACATCCAAGTAGTTTTCTTTTTAATTATATTCAAAGTATAAATATTTCCTAAGATCTTCCAATCCTCTGGATTTTTAAGCTGAATTTTAGTGTCTAATGGTGAATTTATTACTTTCTGGATACTCTGATGTTTTGATAAGCCTTATGAAGGTTAATATTCTATAGGAGTCCCAAACCACTTCAGTTTATTCCATACTAGAGAGCTCTCTATGGAGAAATTGCATCATGCTTCAGAGAAGACATCCATGCCTACTTATTCTTATAATGTATCATGACATAAGTATTCTACAATGATACCTCATTAATCCTCCCCATTTCTGTGTGTAGTGACCTGGTCTGGTGCTATTTCAGTTGAGTAGACATTTTTCTTCAGTGCCTACAGTGCAGGCATTTAAAGAATATAAAGATCAGGGGTGCCTGGGTGGCTCAGCCAGTTAAACAACCGACTCTTGATTTCAGCTCAGGTCATGATCTCACGGTTTGTGGGATGAAGCCCTCCATTGGGCTCCACACTGTCACTGCTTGGGATTCTTTCTCTCTGCACCTTTCCTGCTCAAACTCTCAAACTCCCTCTCTTTCTCTCAAAATAAGTAAATAAACTAAAAAAAAAAAATAAAAAGAATGTAAAGATCAAACAGGAATAGAAAGGATTTAACGGTGCACATGATTCTCACCGTCCATAAGCCTGGAGAAGACAGTCTTCTACAGGTGACTTCTGACTTTCACGAAGGCTGTTTTATAGGTAGAAACCTCACGAATCTCTGAATGAGGGAGTGCCACTACGTAATAGGACTTCCTCCACGTGTTGCAGTAGAATATAACTGGAAATATTTTTTTTAAAAAAACCACAACTTTAATCCCTTAATGATAATTGTTAATTTACAGGACAATAAAACTGTAATTCTAAAGCCTAGAAGAGTGCTTGGCTCATTAAAAGTGCTTAATATTTTTAAAATCAATCATTCATTCAATGGAGAACTACTATTTTAGGTTGAAATACAGATGGAGCAGTAGGTTGAGCTGGAATTTGCTAAGTGATATTCCTCTTTGTGCCCAGGAGCTCCTTGTTTTGTGATCTAAATCCATGCCTTGGTACAGGTGCCAATTATTACATATCCTGGAACTTCCCATAAGTCACCAGTAGTTTAAAATGCAAATGCTATATCCTAGAAGCCAGTGATCTACTATAGAACTGCACTTTTATCTTGAATGCAGTTGGTTATTCATGGTTCAGTAATCCAATAAAGTCCTAGTTCTTAGTGAAGGGAGTACCTTTTTTATTGCAGCAATCTACAATAGCCAAATTATGGAAGCATCCCAAGTGTTCATCAGTAGATGAATGGATAAGGATGTGGTATATACATACAATGAAATACTATTCAGCCATAAAAAAGAATGAAATCTTGTCAGTTGCAATAACATAGATGGAGCTAGAAAATATAAACCTAAACGATATAAGTCCAGTCAGAGAAAGACAAACACCATATGATTTCACTCACATGTGGACTATAACAAAACAAACAAGCAAACAAACAAAAAAAGAGGTAGAAAGAGACACAAATCAAGAAACAGACTTTTAACTCTAGAGAAGAAACTGATGGTTACCAGAGAGGAGGTGGGTGGGGTGTTGGATGAGATAGGTAAAGGGGATTAAGAGTACATTTACCATGATGAGCACTGAGTAACATATAGAATTGTTAAATCACTATAGTGTACGCCTGAAACTTACGTAACCTGGTATGTTAACGATACTGAAATTTAAAAAAAAAAAAATTTAAAACAGAGTCCTTTTAAAAGAGGTAAAACCAATTATCCATGTATCAGCCAAGATTTGTGATGAGCTGCTTCTCCCATTTCTGAACTGTATTTAACCATGGGAACTGGTTGGTTTTTTCCCCCCTAGATAGCTGAGTAAGAGATGAAGGCTATTGAAATAATTACAACTAACTTATGCACTGTGCTTAATGGTCTCGATATTTTATTTCCTTTTCTCTAGTGATCCTTACAAGTCAGTGGACTAGGTAAAAATTATTGGTAGCCCCATTTTACTGCTTAAGAAAGACTAAGTGGCTCCCCAAGGTGATAGAGCAGCTGAGAGCAGGGCAGGGACACCTCTCCAGGATTCCTCGCCCTGTTGTTATTTTCTGTCTTCCTCACAGCCAACCAGTTACCATGGTCGTGTGCTCTGTAGTTTACAAAGCACAGACACACACTTGAATCTGATATGGTTTTCTCTACAACACTTATGAAGTACATAAAGTGATATCCTCTTGTTTTACCTACATTACCCACATGTTTTGTGTTTTATTTCCCTCTCCACTTTAATCAGGCAAAAGCTAAAGAAGAGAAACTAAAAAAGTGTGGTGAAGATGATGAAACTGTGCCTTCGGAGTATAGATTAAAGCCAACCACGGTATGCTGTTAGCCATGGCACCTAACAGAATATGCTCTTCTTCATATCATGTTCTGTTGGGACTGTTCCCATGATGCTCAAGAACATGACTATCCCAGTTCTTATACTAACTGAACCCCCTGAACCCTTTCTTTCCTGTTCTTTAAAGTTAGTTGATTGTTTCCTAAGTAGTAACCGTGTGGTCATTAAAATTCCCACAAATCCAAGTGTTCCAGATATTAACAATGTGTGATATAGATCCTTAACTTTGAAGCGTAAGAAACAATTTGGGAATAAATTTTTCTGTAACCGTTGTATGGATAAAAGCACCATAGATCTTTGAAGGGGTAGACATAAATGTGTAGCTATTTGCCAGTATCCTTAGGGTGGTTTGTTGGTGGTGGTTTGGGTTTAATGTGAGGATGGTGGACTTCTGTAATTATATCTGTAATTTATCTTTCAAAAATTAAACGTAAACACATGATAGAAAATGTTTTGATTCTTCTATGTGCTTATATATGGAAACTGTCCTTACAGGTGCTAATATAGAAAGTTCCTCAGTTTAGAAATATTCTAAATTGTGAAACGTCATCTCCAAAAAACAAAAAAAGGATTACAGGAATGAAATCTACCTCTTCACCCTGGATTGGAGAACAGAGACTTTTTAAGTTTATTTTAGAGCTTAGCTGTTTATTCTGATACTTGATTTAAAAAATACTGAAAATTTATTCACTCAAATATAAGAAAGTCACTCAAAAACAGATCATTAAAATATAAGGGGAAAAAAAATCTCCTCCTATCCTGGAATTCCCTAGAAGAAACTTAACGAGCCATGAAAAGAAAATGTTCTATTTAATTTTCAATGAATTTTCAATTTTGTTTACAGGATAAAGATGGAAAACCACTTTTGCCAGAGCCTGAAGAAAAATCCAAGGTTAGGAAATGATCTTTCTGATAAAGAGCAAAAGAATTGTAAAGTATAAATTGAAGATCATTTTGACAGGATTTCTCTGTGGAGACTTTGAATGCCAACCTAGTTGTAAAGAGAGGGGAACTTGTGGTAGCAACACTTGGCTCATACCTCTGACTCCTTTTCGTACCTTTTATGATTATTTTCTTCATGAATTATTACTAGAATATTGGGAGTTTGTAGGTGACATTCATTGCACATTAGGAGCTGATGTCAAGAATGCCTCAAATTATATTGTTGGCACTTCAGAATTTGATTATAATCATGACATCAGATATTTTAATGATTCTACACTGCCTTAACTTGGTCTAAAGCAGTCAGGTCCTCACTGAATGAAGGGGGTGCTGTGATTTTTCCCATTTTACATGTGATGAAACAGAGGCAGAGACATGTAAATAGCCCAAGATCTTACAGCTAAAAACTAGCAAGACCAGGACTCAAAACTCAGACTGTA
This sequence comes from Lynx rufus, assembly GCF_022079265.1. Lineage (NCBI taxonomy): Eukaryota > Metazoa > Chordata > Mammalia > Carnivora > Felidae > Lynx > Lynx rufus. Next base: position 158,587,776 of record NW_025814823.1, read on the forward strand.
CCAACAGAGGCACAGCTTCTAGATGACATGCCGTTCTGTTGTAGATGACTGGTATTGCTCAAAATTTCCACATGCTCCAAATGAATAATACCATTTCATCTGAAGGAACTAGGGATGGGAGAACTTTGTTGCCAAAATCCCTCAGAGTCTTAGGGAAGGAGTATATGATCTGTGTTTCCTGAGCTATTCAGAAGGCACTCATTAGGAAATAGTGAAAAACAGTCACATACGAAAAAACTATACAGATCTTCATTAGAAAGAAAAGGTGGTTTTATGTGAACAGAATTCTTCTGAAACTGAATTAACAGGAAAGTTTTGGACTAAATCATGAACATTTTTGTGGTACCCTGGTGTTTAGTATTCCTTACTTGTTGCATGACATTTATCTTACATTGATAAATTAAAAAAATACCCCAAACATTAAATTTTGGATTTAGATCCTAAAATATGGCTTAATACGTGTTAACAGGAAATTCTCTATGTAAAACTTTCTTGTAACCAAAAAGAGTCACTTTGTAATATAGTGTTTTTCTTATATTCCAGGCCCTGAGTGAATCAGAACTCATTGATGAACTTTCAGAAGATTTTGACCCGCCCAAAAGTAAAGGAAAACGATCTAAGACAACCAAAAAAACAGAAGTATGTTTCTAAAAATAGAAGTCTCTATTTTGTGGGCTTTTAAAGATATTTTTCTATAATCTTAAAAATCTGAGGCCCAACTATTTTAGCATGATGCAGTTGATGGAGACCCATTATGCCATCTTTTTTTACATGCAGTTTTGATCTTGACTTTTTCTAGATGGGCTTTCTTTTCCCACACTGGCCCAGATGTTATTGTAATTTAAGTCCTATAATCATTCCTTCACATCCATGCTTTCTTTTCTGTTCCTCCTACTGTAACCTAAAGTTGTCATCACCACTCACCTTATGGTGGCAGTGGCCTCTGTCTTCAGTCTTACTGCCGTCCTTCCCACATGTCCGCCAGAGTTTACTGTTTCTCAAGCTTGGTGGTAGTCACATCATTCCCGTGCTCCAACCCTCAGGAGCTCCCTGTTCCCCACAAAATAAAGTCCCTGCTAACGTGTTCTGGCCCTGGCTTCCTTCCCTACCAAGGTGTGTCCTCCCATTACTAAACCATGACAATAAGGGCTTGAGTGTATGTGTCCTTGGCTTTTCCCATGTGGTCCTGCCATGTAGAATAAACTTCCCTCCTAATTCGAGATCATCTAAAATGTTAGCAATTTAGCAATCCTTAGGCATTTGAGAAAGTCATGCTCACAGCATATAATATAGCAGAGTGTGTCGTTGGTCCCTTATTGTTCAGTTTTACCAACCAGATATTTCTAAAAACTCTTCCTTGTACTTGCCTCTCTCTGCAGGCATCTCAGGCTGCTGCCTTGACTCCTGTGAGTGAGGCTGTGCCTCGAGCTTCCATGTGTACTATCCTGTCCACACCGACCAAGCCAGCTCCCTTGGTGAGTGTTCCCTTGGACATTGAGCAGTGTCCTGGGAAAATAGTTCTTTTTCCCGTGCACTTGCCACTGTGTGTTGCCAACGCATCACTTTATTCTGATAAGATAAAAAGAAAATCTTTTAGAGCTATGGGGTCTACTGTTCTTTTGGCTTCAGGGTATCCTCCAAATTTAAGCTAGATTTAAGTTTTTCATTAAACTTCTACAGGCTGTGTTTGTTTTTTGTTTTTTTTTTTCACCTTCTGAAATTCTTACTGGTTCTTCAGCTGTGGTGGATAATCTTGCTCTTTCACTTTCCCATATCTTTTGAGCCTATTGGGAGTTCCACAGATAGCCTGATGGTACCTTTTGTTGGCTCTCCTAAAGGAATAATCTACACCAATATCATCATGACTTCTCCCCACTCCCAACTGAAGGAAGGTTAACTCAGTTCGTTTCCCTTTTCTTCTTAGCTCTCTCTCTCTAACTTTTGTATGAAGTATGGTAATTAAGTAGTTGAATCTTTTTGAGTTCAGTGGGCTTTGTTTCTGTTAGCAGGTAGAATCTGACTCAGAGTAACAGCTGATGGGACTGTGCTTTATTACTACAGACCTAGTGAATAGCCAAGTTGTTCTGGATGCTTTGCAATATCTTATTAAAGTTTCACAAGGACATTATGAACCCTGTTCTGATCATCTCTCTATTATAGATGAGGGAAATGAAGCTTTGAGTTGACCTTGAGCAATCCATTTAACTTTTCAGAGCCTGGATGAGATAAGTGATAAGGCTTCTGCTCTTAGCCACTTTAGCATCTAGCATGGATAGATGGCCAGATCTCAAGCTTTACAGTAGAATTTGATCATTCTCATATGGAAAAAGGGCAGGGGGAACATGGGCGAAGGGACCCGCCCCCAGGAGGAATTAGGAAATACTCACAGAGGGAAGGCAAGATCACACCGGGAAGTGGGAACAGCACTGTTCTCCTGGGGAGAACAGTGAACCAAGGACAGGCCAGCCCAGAGGACTTGGTGTGCTTGGGTTTAGTGCATTTAGTTGTTTGAAAAAAGAGGGTGGAGAAGTGGTAGGACGTGTGTCCTGGGTGCCCTGATATGGCTGCTTCCTGCCAGGGACATTTTTGGTGCCAAGTGAAAATCCCCTCAAAGTCCAGGGTCTCCCTCCTGCCTTACACAGGACTCAACCTCTTTTTGAGGTCTCTGGGTACACTCTAGAACTTTCACATTGTGGGAATTAAGCCACAGGCACGGTGATAAAGAATTGGAGAAGAGGAGAGTATGTGGGGCAAGACAGTGAAGGAAGGAAGAACAGAGGCAGTGAGTGGAATCAAAAAGACAATAGCCAACATTCCAGAGAAGAACTCTGTGACCTAAACATGTATGTATCCTCTGCCTCTTGTGCTCCAGGTGATTGCCAGGGCCTTTGAGGGTTCGTTCCTTTCCAACTTTACCCTGACTATAGCGAGTCGAGCACTGGATGTTTAGTGCACAGAAAAGGGCTCTGCGTTTCCCATTCTCTGATGATCTTTTCTGCGCTTCTGTTCTGTCAGCTCCGCTGACCATGGTTGCTGAGATTACCATCACTGAAGTTAGTTGGCATTTCTGTAGTTGGGATACCCGTGAGAGCCACAAGAATAGCTGTGGAGCGTGACAAAGGTCAGAGGGCCCAAGAAGGGCTTGAAGATTAGTGAGCAAAAGAAAACCAAGCAGAAAAAGGAGCCTAATGTGTGCCCTGCACAGTTCTTGTTCATATAAAGCTTGTTAAGGACATCCAGAAACCTGAATACTAGTTGTGAATTTGACAACATAAAATACTACAGAAATAGAAGTTGCAGGCCCTAGTCCTATTTCCTGATTCCTTTGCTCTTAAAAATGCTGTGTATCCTAGCTTTGCTCTGTTTGGTTTAATTCTTAAACCAAGGGAAACAGGCTTAACAGGAAGTAGTAGTTTCCATAGATTCTACAGCAGAGAGTAGGAGAAAACAGAAGTGAAGTATGAGGACATGTCTTAGATCAGCTAGCAATTCTGATTGCTTGGTTAAGACTTTGGTCACTGCAACTCTTGCACTTTAGATAGAATCCCAAACAAATTAGATATACATCAGGGAGTTTTGCAGCTCCTGGGAATAAAATCTATGCAGTGTCCAACCACCAGATGGTGATAAATCACCTTCCACTCAGGTTCTATTTCCTCATTGATCTTTTTGCAGTGCAACTTAGCAGAAAAACTTTTCTTACTTACATTGTTGGTTAAGCCATATAAAACAGAAAGACATTTTTACTCTAATATTCAGATATGTATTCTATGTGAGGTCATAGAATTTTATAAGAATAAACTTTGAGACTTTTTAATTCAGAAGCTTTCACACTTTAACCAAGAACAGCAATAAGAAATTCATTCATATTTCAACCCAGTATCTATATAATAGAAAAAACAGCTTAATTAGAAGTACTTATTCTTGTTATGTATGATGCATTCTATTTTCTATTCTTTCATTAAAAAAAAAGTCCTGGGGCACCTGGGTTGTTTAGTTGGTTAAGCATCTGACTCTTGGTTTCAGCTAAGGTCATGATCTCACGGTTTCGTGGGTTCAAGACCCATGTCGGGCTCCTCTACACTGATGGTGTAGATGCTGCTTGGGATTCTCTGTCTCCTTCTCTCTCTGCCTCTCCCCCGCCCACACTGTCTCTGTCTCTCTCAAAATAAATAAACTTTAAAAATTAAGAAAAAAAAAAAAGTCCTGCCCGTGAACTGTTGATTTTATGAACCACTAATGTGTGGATCTTGACCTGTGATTTGGAAAAAGTCAAATCGAGTCCTATCTTTTAGCCCAAACATAGTTTCTCCTTTATTTTCCCTTTATATCATTCATGTTTTCTTCACTCAGTTTCATTTTAATAAGCAGCATGGCTAGAGCTCACTGTATCACAAGGGAGCACATTTCCTTTTGAACACTGGGACCCCAGGTAGACAGTTCCCATCGTGCCACTCAGGTTAGCCAGCCACAGTCACCTGAATCAGCATGAATCCACTTTGGCCAGTAGAAGCCTGGTAAAGAACACAAACTTCTGTATCTTGGCCGAGGCTCTGCCCGAGCCACCACCTCTGGGATGGGCCAGGCTTATTTCACAGAGCTTTGAGAGGAATGTCCTCTGATAGGCCTGAAAATCTTTCCTGCACCATCCCTAGAATGATTACCGTACAGGTCACTTCTTTGCTGGCTTTCCACTTGTTTGAGGTATATTCATCCCATTGTCTTCCTTATTTCCAAACCAAGAACTGGGTTAGATTATGTAAGTTTCTCCATGTCAATATATGTTGTACCCACTTAATATAAGAAATTTGGTCTAGTTTTTAACATTTTAGGTTTTTCAAACATATATTCTAAAGATGTTTTTTAAGTGTACTTAATTTATTTTGAGAGAGAGCAAGCACGGGGGAGGGGCAGAAAGAAAGGAGGAGAGAGAGAGAATCCCAAGCAGGTTACTCGCTGTCAGTGCGAAGCCTGACGAGGGGCTCGAGCTCACAAACCGTGAGATCATGACCTGAGCTGAAATCAACAGTCGGACCTTAACCGACGGAGCTACCCAGGCGCCCCTAAACATAGATTCCAATTCAGTTGGTAATTCAAATTACTAAAAGATGACTGTGCTGCTTATCCAAGCCTGAAATAAGGATATGCCCTTCTGAATTGTTTGTTGTAGTCTTTTTTAAAAGGAGTGATTAACTGCCTTCTTAGTATATCCACAAATATGCTTTTAGAAAGGCATGGTGCCAGATGATGCTGTAGAAGCCTTGGCTGGTAGCCTGGGGAAAAAGGAAGCAGATCCAGAAGATGGAAAGCCTGTGGAAGATAAAGTCAAGGTAATAGCAGCTCAGTCACTTCCTGAAAGTAGCTGTGATTGATGTTCCTCACTCCCCAAGCAAGTTAGTCATCTTTTTTTTTTTTTTTTTTTTTTTTTTTTTAATTTCCTACAACACATGACGAGCTGGCTTTATCTATTTATGGAGCATATCCTGTTTGACAATCTAAACCTGAGTAAAGCATCAGTGTATTGCTACAGCAGTGGATGGAGAACATGCACATAATCTCTGAATCTCACCTGGGCCATGTGCATTTCCACTGCCGAGGAGTCCTGAGAGAAGAGGCAGCTGTCCACCCTCCTTTTCGTTGCTTTTTAGCCCAGCGGGCATAGTGGTGCTGTCTGAGCCGGCTCAAGTAGGGGAGGGTGTGAAAGATGTGTAGAGTTGCTGTAGGAGCTCTACACATAAGGCCATACATATGTTCTAATCTAACACTGGAGTTATTTCCCTCACATGTAGGCACTTAGACATCCACTTTGCGGGGATATATTAATAATGAGAATGGTATAATTTTTATTCAGGAGAAAGCCAAAGAAGAGGATCGTGAAAAACTTGGTGAAAAAGAAGAAACAATTCCTCCTGATTACAGATTAGAAGACGTCAAGGTGAACAGTGTTTTTCTGTTTTATTTTAGTTACTACTGAATTTTATAAACATAAAGAAGGGACATGGAAACAGGCCCAGAATATAAAGATTTTGTTTTTAAGTGATAGTTTTTCCCTTAAAACTTAAGTGAAAAAAATCTAATGCCTAAGCTACCTAATTTTTTGCCATGTCATACCTGCTTTGTTACAATACCAGAAGCAAAGAAAAACTTAGAAAGCCTTTATATAACTAGGAAAAACCAAAATGAGGAATAACTATTTCCTGTGAAGAAAAATTTTCAACTCTTAGATACACATTGAAAAAGTAAGAAAGCCTGTTTAACATTGAGTAGAAGGATAGTTGTTCTGTTTCCTTTATTTTGAAAGTAGAGATTGTACACAGCTAGTGACACGGAGGGGAGTCATTGAAGTACAACCACTTGAACAGGGGCACACGTGGACAGTAGAACCAATGTCAGTCATCTTCATGAGATACCACTGCTCAAGAGAATATTCACCTAAATGTATATACATTTATATGCATTTATATACAGCTACATACATATGTAGCCTTGCCCCTATTTTTGTATATGTGGATTAATGGGATTTACCATTCATTTATAAATTTTTCTTTACTAAAAGATGCTTTAATGATTCTGTCCTGTTTCTCAGAAGTGGCACTTAGAGTCATCTGAAACTTGGCATCGTCTGAGCCATAAGGATGAGTTTCCCGGGGCAGGAATTTTGTCTGTCCTACTTTCTGTGCTGTTCCTAAGTGCTTACTGCAGGGTGTGGCACCGAATCAACGGATAATGTTTTGTTTGTTTGTCTTTTTTTTTTTTTACATAATTTATTGTCAAATTGGTTTCCATACAACACCTAGTGTTCATCCCAACAGGTGCCCTCCTCAAATGCCCATCACCCACTTTCCCTCCCTCCCACCTCCCATCAACCCTCAGTTTGTTTTCAGTATTTAAGAGTCTCTTATGGTTTGCCTTCTTCCATGTCTGTAATTTTCACCCCCTTCCACTCCCCGCTGGTCTTCTGTTAAATTTCTCAGGATCCACATATGAGTGAAAATATATGGTATCTGTCCTTCTCTGCCTGACTTATTTCACTTAGCATAACACTCTCCAGTTCCATCCATGTTGCTACAGATGGCCAGATTTCATTCTTTCTCATTGCCAAGTAGTATTCCTCAATGGATAATGTTGAACATATTGGCTGTAAAGTTTAGCCAGCTTTTTTCAGGCAACATTTGCAAAGCCCATCCCCCACACAGGTGAGGGGTGCATCCCTTTGCTCCCTTCGTGTCCTGTAAGTGCCCTGTCACAGAACCTTGTGCCACACTACTTCAACTACTTGCATGTTTCTCTGCTGCACTAGTTCATAGGCTTCTGAGGTCACAAGCCTTGCCTACTTCATTTTTTAGCTCCCACGCCTAGGGAATGCCTGAGCTCTTGGTTGGAATGAACTAATTAGAACATATTCTCTGATGAGAGAATGTTTTTCCTGAAACGATGAATCTAATTTATAATGTACGATGTCAGGTATGACCTGTAGACCCCTTACAGTGTTTAAAAGCGTTCATATTTGTGATAGATCCCACAGGATAAATCACGGGAAATGATTTAATGCCATGGTTTTCTCTTCCAAATAGGATAAAGATGGAAAACCCCTCCTGCCAAAAGAGCCCAAGGAATCACTTCCAGTAAGCAAGCCACTTTTCTCTGAGTAGATCTTTCTCATCTGGCCCTGATTGTTAATTCTGGAACGGGATAGCTTTCTTTTTAATAAGTCGATTGGCAGTAAATAGTGACATCATTTGAATAATGAGGAAACAGTTGAGGTGGTGTTTGTTGATATATTTTTTGGTTCTTGCAGCCCGTGACTGACGACTTCCTTCTTGATGCTTTGTCTAAGGACTTTGCTGGTTCCCCAAACTCTTCATCTCTTGTAAGTCTGAAACTCCTGATTTTATTTCCTTGCTTTTAGGGTGGCAGAAAGAAACGGAAACTAGTGACTTAGAATCTGACTTTGGAGGTGAGGAAATAATCATAAAATTAAAGGCTTTCAACCCATTGTAGCCATTAGAAATGTGTTGTGTCCTCAAAGTGTACCAGCACAGTGGACATTTGCAACATTGTAACTAATTGAACCAATGAGCACATACTCTATCAAGTATACCTATGAAAAGAGAATTTAAAATTTGAGTTTATCCAAAGGTATGTCTCAAATAACTTTACTTGTTAATATTTTTACAATTTATCATTTTCCATAATTACCTCATAGGAAAACTTAGCTCTGGGTAGAATAGATAATTCCTCAAAGAGAATTCTATTACTAGAAATTTTAGGAAATGTTGGGTAATGGTAAGCAGGTTTCTCTACTACAGGATTTTTATGGCTTATTTATATGCAAATGTAAGTCTGTTGGAGTGCCCACACTTAAATAACTCCAGACCTTTTTTGTGTGTGTGGCATTGGGGTTATCTGTTTACAAGGTTCTTATGTGGACAGTGTCACGGAACATACATTAGTTGAGAAGCAGAATGAGTAGTAACTAGAAGAAATGATTCGTTGGAGTTGCTCAAAGTTTTTGGACTCTGTGAAGCAATAAGCCTGTCAAAGAAGGTATTACTAACCAGTTAGTAATAGAGTCCTCATAATACCCCTATGAAAACACCATGCCCACGCAGTTGAGTCACCCCATTCCATGACCTTCCACTCTTCCTCCTCCATACAAACAGCTTATATTACAGAGAGGCTCTTGAGTCCTAATTTAGGGAAGAATATAAAGTGAGCAGTATCCTCAGAATATGGAATCTTATCATTACAGTGATGCAAAACATAAGAACAAATTAGAGGGATCCAATGCCTTAATTCCCTTCCTTATACCATCTGTATTATTATTATTATAGGATTTTTTTCTTTTAGAAATTCAAAGAAAATGTAACAGTGACTTTATATCCTTTATATCCCCACCCAAGAAGATGCATAGCAGTGACATGACTAGAGATAAACATTTTTTATGTTTATTTCTTTTTTTTTGAGAGAGAGAGAGAGGGAGACACAGAATCTAAAGTAGGCTCCAGGCTCTAAGCTTTTAGCACCGAGCCCGACTTGGGGCTCGAACCCACAAACTGCAAGATCATTACCAGAGCCAAAGTCGGATGCTTAGCCGACTGAGCCATCAGGTGCCCCAAAACAACCATTTTTTTAAAAAAATTCTAGCTTAGAAAATTAATCTCGCAAAGGGAAAAATTGTTAGTGTCTGTAGTTAATAAAGTAGAAATAACCAATTACAGTAAGTCAAATGGCCAAAGTAGAAAATTATTTGGGGGAAAGTCCCAAGAACTTTGGAGGAAAAGTCATCATATTCTGACTCATAATTAATCTTCAAATATAAAGGTGTGCCTGCTGTACATACCATGTTCTTTGATCACAATAAAGTAGAAATTCTACTTAAAAAGAGAATTTTAAAAACATGCCACTATCAGTGAGATCAAGGAGTAAATTCAGAATAGACTATTTGAAAAATCAAGGATAAGACATTTGCAAATCAAAATCTTTGATAAGCAGGGCACCTGGATAGCTCAATTTTTAAGCATCCGACTCTTGATTTTCTGCTCACGTCATGATCTCATGATTCGTGAGATCGAGTCCGCCCACCCCCCATCAGGCTCTGTGCTGACAAGGAGCCTGCTTAAAATTCTCTCTCTCCCTCTCTCTGCCCTTCTCCCACTCTCATACACATGAGAGAATACAACATTTAAAATAAATATATTAAAAAAATTTGATAAGCAACCAAACCAGCATTCATGAGATACATTTATTATCATAAATGTCTTAATAATAGAGGAAGAGAAATCTGACTAACCAAATGTTTATTGGATTTTAAATTTCAAATTTAAGCTATTATAAAACTATTATTATAAATAAGCTATTATTTTACATTTAAATAAGATATTATAAACTAGCCACCCAAAAGAAACTAGCAAGCAGGTTAAGTAGGAGATGAAAATAGCAGCCTGATTACAAAGCTGTAATCATCAAGACATTATGGGACTAGCACAAAAACAGACACATACATCAATGGAACAGAATAGAGAACCCAGAAATGGACCCACACAGGTATAGCCAACTGGTCTTTGACAAAGCAGGAAAGAGTATCCAATGGAAAAATGTCTCTTCAGCAAATGGTGCTGGGAAAACTGGACAGTGACATGCAGAAGAATGAAAGTGGACCACTTTCTTACACCACTCACAAAAATAAATTCCAAATGGATAAAAGACCTAAATGTGAGACAGGAAACCACCAAAATTCTACAGGAGAAAACAGACAGCAACCACTTTGACCTCAGCTGCAGCAGCTTCTTATTAGACATGTCTACAGAGGCAAGGAAAACAAAAGCAAAAATGAACTATTGGGATCTCATCAAGATAAAAAGCTTCTGCACAGCGAAGGAAACAATCAGCAAAACTAAAAGGCAACTGATGGAATGGGAGAAGATATTTGCAAATGACATATCAGATAAGGGTTAGTATGGAAAGTCTATAAAGAACTTATCAAACTTATCACCCCCCCAAACAATCCAGTAAAGAAATGGGCAGAAGACATGAATAGACACTTTTCCAAAGAAAACATCCAGATGGCTAACAGACACATGAAAAGATACCCAACATCACTCATCAACAGAGAAATACAAATCAAAACCACAGTGAGATACCATTTCACACCTGTCAGAATGGCTAAAATTAACTCCAGAAACAACAGATGTTGGCAAGGATGTGGAGAAAGGGGAACCCTCTTGCACTGTTGGTGGGAATGCAAACTGGTGCAGCCGCTCTGGAAGACAGCATGGAGGTTCCTCAAAAAATTAAAAATAGAATTACCCTACAATCCAGGAGTTCTACTACTAGGTATTTACTTAAAGGATACAAAAATGATGATTCGGAGGGGCACATGCACCCCAGTGTTTATAGCAAGACAATCAACAATAGCCAAATTATGGAATGAGCACAAATGTCCACTGACTAATGAATGGATAAAGAAGAGGTAGTGTATGTATTCAATGGAATATAACTCAGTCATCAGAAAGAATGAAATCTTGCTGTTTGCAACAACATGGATGGAACTAGAGTGTATTATGCTAAGCAAAATTAGAGAAAGACAAATCACATGATTTCACTCGTATGTGGAATTTAAGAAACAAAACAGATGAACATTGGGGAAGGGAAGGAAAAGTAAAATAAGATAAAAACAAAGAGGTAGGCAAACTATATGTGATTCTTAAACACAGAGAACAAACTGAGGGTTGTTGGAGGGGAGGTTGGGGGGGGGGGATGGGCTAAATGGGTGATGGGCATTAAGGAGGGCCATTGTTGGGATGAGCACATATGTAACTGATGAGTCACTGGGTTGTAGTCCTGAAACCAGTTAAATGTATGTTAACTAACTTGAATTTAAATAAATAAATTTAAAATTAAATAAAAGAAAAAAGAAAAAAAGAAAATAGCAGCCTGAGACTAAAATGGCTCATAGTTGCTTGATTTGAAATAACTAAAATTTTTTAAGATACCAACAAATGTAAAAGAAAAAAAAATCTTATTAAAATAGCATAAATCAATGTAAGAATCAAATTAATCATTTATAGCCAACAGTTGATTTTTATGAATGACTAACATTTTATAAAACATTGGCAGAAATAAGAGAAAAGTTACCAGTAAAATTAAAATTTTAAATTTAAATGATCAAAAACCAATATGTACAATAGTTTTTTAAAACAAAATGTAAAACACAATTCATAGAATCTAAGCAAAAGAAAAACTGAAGACAATAGAACTGTTTTCAAACTTTGCTTCCAAGAGAAGTTTAAAATTGACTCTTAAGTGTTTAATAGCAGTTGGTCTCATGTGACATAACCATATCTTCAAAAATATGGCTTACATAGTTGCTTCTACAAATAATGATGGTCCTAATCTTAAAACTTGATCAATATAGCATTGTTAACTAAAGTCACTTAAATCTGTAGATGTATAATGTTTAACAAAGATAATATACAATTATTAAAGGAATAATTATCAGTCAGAAATTAAATATTTATTTAATATTAGAATTTATATAGCATAGTAGTGTATCAAATAAGAATAATCAATTACATCCATACAGAAGATGTATTTCAAATGTCACCTTTCAAAAGTAGACAATCCCTTAATGTATTAAAGAGTATCTATTTAATTTCAAGAATCAAATATTTGGAGTTAAGCTAGAAGCATTTCCTTTAAAAACACAGTATAAAAAATCCTGTTATCTTTTCTGCTTAATGTTGTATGAACAATCATTAACAACACATGAAAAAGAAATGACAAGTATTAAAAAGGAACATTTGTGTATTTGCAGATATTCCTAGTTGTAGAGAGCACATATGTAGTTAACATTGTGTATGCTGTGTACATCAGTAACAGATTAGAAAATACGATTAAAATGAGATGTCAGACATGAAAAGAGCAATACAAGAAATGAACAGAAAAGTTAGAATATGAAAAAATTAAAATATCTAAGACAGTCTGACTCACTGTCTGAAAAGAGTCATGACAATTCTTTCTAGTCAACTTATAAGTTATTTTTTAAATTAAAATAGCAATAAGGTACTTTGTATAGCCCAGTAAAATTATTCTAAAATATGTTTGAAAAGCAAAGACATAAAAACATGAAAAAATACTGAAAACCATTTTTCAATATTTCTAGGAAAGATTAACCCAACTAAATGCAGGGATTGATTTACATGATAATGATCAATTCAATTCTGCATCAGAAAACAAAGCTGTAATTTAATGGGAAAAATCAAGAAATGAACATAAAAGATTTAGTATATTTTTAAAAGGAGAATGAATCATAATCTCAGAAAGATTCTGGAATAATATGCTATTTAACATTAAGAAAAAATAATAAAACAAACCTCACACCATATTAACAAGTATAAAGCAACATTTGTACATCATTATCCATCTCATATCAAAATTAAAAATATGTAACAAATATCTAATTGAGGCAAGGAAGGCCATGGAAAACAAGCATGCTTAATTCATTGCTTTTAGCTTTACGACTTTCTAGCAACTGTGGAGGGGGCAGTCTGGTGGAATGTAGGCAGCACCAGAAAAAGAACCACTGGTAGAACTCCTACAGAGTAATTAACAAAGAAGAAAGCTGAGAAATTGCAAACAACCTAAATGTACACCAAAGAACATGTAAATAAACCATGAAACTCTTAAGTCGTTATGAGATTTTTGAACATTTGGAATAATAAATAGGAATAGAAATCAGGAGATTGTGTAAACTGCAACTATGGAGGAGGAAATAGAATAAAAATTAAGATTACTTGTTACTTTGAGGAGCACCTGGGTGGCTCAGTGGGTTAAGCTTCCGACTCTTGATTTCTGGCTTAGGTCATGGTCTCATCGTGGGCTCTGTGCTGGATGTGGAGCCTGCTTGACATTCTGTCTCTTCCCCCCAAAAGATTATGTGTTACTCTGCATCCATTTGGATGAAGAGAATAAACAATAATAAAGTATTAAACACTGTATTTAAGCAATGGCATTGCGGGCATAGTTTTGTGTAATATACTGTATGTAATAATTTTTTTTTCTTTTTCTTTTTAAAGAAATTTGAAGAAGCTAACCTTTCTGCTGCCATCTCTGAAGTGGTTTCCCAAACCCCAGCTCCAACCACATACTCTGCTGGCCCGCCCCCTCATGTGGTAAGCAACATAGAAATATATTTTTGCAGCAGCAACAACAAAATAAGGAAGAAAATAGGACCCTTGCCTTAGAGTAAATGAAAATAAACAAAATTGTTGAGAAGATAAAGCACTTTCTGTTTTAGAAGAGGTGTAAGACTAGCCATTTGGAGAGATGACAGTATATCTGAAATAATTAAATGAAAGAGTGTTTATGAAATATTTCACACACTTCCCTGGAACTTAATATTATTGCTACTTTATTAGAATTGAAAGAGCAGTAGTGTGCATTGCACATTTATTTGAATTATTAGATTTAAAAAAATCCTTTAGCTTTCCTGATTATTTTCTCCTCCTTTAGATTTTTCCTGACACATGCTATAAATACTACCTATTATTTAACCTCAAGTTTATTCTATGGAATTGCTCAGTGTTCGAGCCGCTTCTCCCCAAAATTCAAGCATGTCATGGAAGAGCAATTTTCCTCCCATTCATTCACACCAGTAAAACGTTGTCCTTTTCATGTTAGCAATATGAAAACCTCAGCATCAATATTGTTTTAATTATTTACATGTCCTGAGGCGAGGCTGTGGGACCAAAGCTTTCCCAGACTTCCTTGATTAATTTTCTGTGCAGTACCAAATTATACACTATCGAGGCGAGGAGACCGCAGCACATCAAAGAGATCGCCCTAAACCAGATCCCCATCTCCTTTGGTTGAGAACAAGTGCCTCATTTGCTAGATGGAGAGGAAGTAGCTTTAGTGAAGTCAGCTACGCTTACTTTCCTTTTGATGTAGCATCAAAGCTTACTTAGTGCTGTAGTCTTAGATTCTGAATGAATTTTCATCCCGTTGGGTCAGTCTCAGGATCATCTGAAAATATCCAGAGGCCCAAATGACAAAGCCCAGACTCAGCCGTGGGTAGCTCCTCCATTAAGAGCTATAATCCTGAGCTCCAACGAAACACTTAAAACCAGTAAAATGCTGTGTGTGTGTGTGTGTGTGTGTTCACAATGATGAATGTGCCTGTGCACAGAAAGGAAGAATCATTATTAATTCAGGCTGCCAGTTACGCTTCAGCTCCTAATCCTGAGGTGAGGGGTTCTGCCTTGGGTAAGGCGATTGGTCAACATCTGCAATCCAAAGCCTGTATACCTTTCACAAGTATGTTTTAGAACATCACTTTTCCTATTGGAAAGTCTAATTTCAGTTCATGTTTTACCTAAAGATATCACTCAAACTAGGTGTACATCTTTATCTTTACTTAAATGAATACAGGTGAATAATGATTAAAAAAAGCTACCCGTAATTCATGTATTTTTTTTCCTAGGGACATTAGACTGTCACCAGTTGTGTTGCATACACTGAACGCATCATAAGGCACATTTTCCAACAAATCAGACTGGGAACCCCCTATTTTTTGGAGGAGCCTTTTTTTTTTTTTTTTTTTTTTTAAGAAAAAGGCATCTGGGATTCAAGTGGAAGTGTGGAGAAGGAGAGATTAGGGAGAAGGAGCTCTACCCAAGGGCCACCTTCCACGACTCTACCCATCTCCTTGGTCAAAGTCTCATGAGTTGATGGAGGTCTTATTGGCTGTGGCAGGCCCACATTCCAGTAGGTGACCTGATTTTGCTAGCCAGCGACTAATTCAGATTGACTTTTTAGCAGGGCGACAACAAGGAACTGGACGATGCCTTGGATCAACTTTCTGACAGTCTAGGACAAAGGCAGCCTGATCCAGACGAGAACAAACCAATAGAGGATAAGGTCAAGGTAAAAAAAATATGTATATACTAATAAGTGAAATTTAAAGTTTAAAGCATAGAATATCCTACACTGCACATAAAAGGAAAAACAAACAAACAAAAAGAAATCTGGCATTTCAGTGAACAGTTGAACGACTTAAGTCTCATTTTTCCTTCTCTATAGTCTGTTGTATTTATTTCCTCAGTGAGGACTATGCGAGTGCACAGGTTCAGGCACATGTCCTCTTAGCGAGACCACACTTAGTTATGATGGAGAAGTGCCGCTCTACTTTAATTTCATTCTCTTCCCACATTAACTTTTCTTAGTTTTATCTGGTAATAAGTATATATCAGGTGTATGGCATTTTTAGGATGACCTATTTGGTCCATGTAAGGGCAGAGGTCCCCTAATTGCCAGAGTTTTCCCTATCAGCCTCCTGAGCCACCATTAACACTGCATGCAAACCCCCAAATGAAGCACTAAGCCAGGAGTAAGCACTGTGGAGAGGCATGTCAGCAAGGCACACACTGTTAGCCCCACCCACCTTCTAGAACAAGAGTAAATGCTTATTCCTGCCTAACAATATACAGTACTAAATGACCCCTTCACCTTGAAACCTGGAAGTAACTAGCCACCCAAATCCATGTCCCAGAATGTCCCAGGGCATTTCAAAGGATCCTGAAGTCTTAATTCCACCAGTGTTACAGGAATATTGATGTGAACTTCACCTGTATTTGAAAAATGAAATGATAATGATGCAGAAAAATAAAGCCTGTTCTCTCCTACTGGTGGCTGGGGGGTGGTGGGGAGTGAATGTCACTGAACCAGTTCCAGACATGCCCCAGTCAGGTGAGGATTCGGGGAGGGTTAAAGGTACTCCCTGCTATGCCATTTGCTGCTTGTGCTGGCCCCTCAAGGTTTGCTCATGCATGTCCAAGTTGTAAGTATTTTACCTCTAAATATCAAGGTCCGAAGACTTGATCTTTTTATTTAAAAAGTGAAATTCACATAAAGACAAAAGATAGTTTATACCATTGGGCTTTATCTCTTTTCATCGTTTCTAAGGATAAATATTTCATCATTTATTTTAAAATACAAGGTAGAAACTCACACAATCTAGGTGTGGATTGACCTAGAGAAGCACCTGAGTTTACTTTGTTTTCCATCAACTATTGTTGAAGTCTGTTGAAGTCATCCGTTTTGTTGTTACTTGGAAAATAAAAATTCTGTTTTTCCTCAGTAAAGTACAATAAACACTGAGTGCTACAAGTGTTGTGTAAGTGAAGGAGAAAATATTGTATCTATTCCATGTTTGCAGGAAAAAGCTAAAGCTGAACATAGAGACAAGCTGGGAGAAAGAGATGACACCATCCCCCCTGAATATAGACACCTCCTGGATAATGATGATGAGGTAAATGAAGGCAAATGTCTAGGTTGGATATATATCACAAACCTTCTTAAATTCAGATATCAGTTGAAATGAATAGGAGGTGCACTTTAACAATAGCATAAAATTGTAACACAACTGAGTGCTTTTAATGTGTTTCTGATGAACAGGTTGTCTAGAATTCTGTTGAATATTCATCTGAACCAATACCATATGATGTTCACTGTGCTGGGTGCTGTGGCGTAGAGATGAATAATGTTCAGTCACTCACCAGTGCTGAACAGTGATTCCAGGGCAGTACACAGATGAATTTTCTTTGCAAGAAAACGCTATAAAAATGATAGTTGTGGGGTGCCTGGGTGGCTCAGTCGGTTGAGCGTCTGACTTCAGCTGGTACTGGACTGATTTAATAGGGCAGATAAATAAGGCCCTTCCATGACTTGGGGTCTTCCTCTACACTACCACCAGCACTATTCAGAGTAAGGACAGGCAACACTATATTCCCCACCACAAGTCCTATTTCTATATCTAGATATGCTCTATCAAGTTTTTGGGGTGCCTGGGTGGCTCAGGTCATGATCTCTTGGTCCATGGGTTCCAGCCCCGTATCGGGCTCTGTGCTGACAGCTCAGAGCCTGGAGCCTGCTTCGGATTCTGTGTCTCCCTCTCTCTCTGCCCCTCCCCTGCTTACATTCAGTCTCTCTCTCAAAATAATAAATAGATATTAAAAAAAAAAAATCAGAAAAAAAAGAAGCCGTTGGCCTTCTGTTTCTAACATAAAGCCAGATTTTCTTAGGTCAGCTGGGCCTGTATCCTTCCCTTTTGGCTCCTCATTGCAAGTCAGTTATATGACGAAGAACCTTTCCAGGCCTGTTGAAAGAGAAACAAGGAAGCCCAGGTTACATCCTTCTCTTTGTATACTGATTCATTTGGTGGGTTTGAGGATGCCCTGGTTTGAAGAGTGTTACCTTCAGTGTCTCTTATTACAGAAATCCATTCTCCTTGCTTGCATTCAGTATTCCCGAAGATAGCAATTCGGCATCGTGCTAGAAGCCTCCCTGCCTTGCTAATACTGCCTTACCCTGCTTGTATTCTGTGGGAAAGGTATTAAAACCCTTGCCTTTGTAGATGGGTAAAGTCCCTGCTGAGTTGTACTTGTAATCCTGGAAAAAAAAAAAATCTCTATATGCCATTCCAGCCCCTCAAATCATTCCAAAGTGTAATCTTTTATAAATAAGAAAGAAAAACACAGGTTATTTTTAATAATATTCTAAGTAGCATTTTAACATATGATGGCAGAAAGTTCCTTAATAATTGTTTCCTTCCCTTCTCTTCCACAACCAGACTCTTTCTTGAGGTTTATCAGTTACTGCAAAGCAATACTCTGTTATATCTCAGATCACTAGACAATAGATTTTACAATTACTGGCTGCACCTAAGTAAACTTTTACTAAGATCTATGTTTAACCAATAACCTGCCTTATTTTTAAGGGCAAACCCGTAAAGCCACCTACACAGCAACCCAAGGACTCAAAGGTAAATATCATAGCAGCATATTCCCATAAGGAAAGGTTTTTTTTTTCACTCTAGCTGAACTTTAGTTTACATTTTAGAAATCTGAAATTTATTGAATGGCTACCCTGTGCTTGGAATGATGTGAAGACATACGTGTATGAATGGGTGTGTGTGATTTCTCTTGGTTAGCCCTCACAGTTCCATGTTTCAGATAGAAAAATTGAGGCTCAGAATACTAAGCAAACATGTATAAAAGAGGAGAAAGTAAATGTGTAAGGATTTTCATGTTTTAATATCTCCTTTATTGTACATTAGTTTCTTAGGAAAAGAATGCCAGCAAGGTTTCCTTTTTCTTTTAATATTTTTAGTGATGTGGAAAAATGTCCCTTATGGTATTTTTGCCTTGTGCTCCTTCACTGATGGTTATTTCTGTTAATATCTCAGAAATCTTCAGCTGACAAAGACCCCATCGATGCCCTCTCAGGTGATTTTGACAGCTGTCCTACACCCACAGAAACCTCAGAGAAGACAGCAGAGAAGGTACTATGCTACTTTAATATGGCCTTTCTTTGTGTGAATACATAGAGTTGTAGGCTACATAATGAATTCAATGATGCCATAGCATCAATGGCAATGATGCCATCTTTTTCCATATGTATCTGTTTAATATAGTAGTAATTCAAGTGCATATGTAAAACATTCTCAATATTATTTCGTAAATGTTTTCTATGTTGCTCTATAATCTCCATAGCCACCATGTTTGATTTCCACACTAATGAGTTTGACACTAATGCTTTGTCTGTGTTCGTTTATTTATTTTTGTTTGTGTTCATTTAAAATGAGAGCAGTCCCTCCCTGCACTGTACCTTCTCATGGCTGTTGCCCTCTGGGATTCCCTCTCCTTTCTACCCTGCCCAGCTGGCTGACTCCCTCCCTCTGGACCCAGTTCAAGCATCAGCTCTTACTGCTTCTCCCTTCCCAGGCCAAGGTCAGGGGCCTCTCCTCCATGCTCTCCTGCACCTGGGGGGGAAGGTCTTTGCCTGTGTATTTGTACCAGTGAGCTGTGCACTTTACAAAGCAGCCGTGGTCAGCATTAGCAAAATTCCTGGGACACAGCAGGTACTCAAAACATGTGATTAAAGATGAATGAGAAAAATACGTAGTACAACAGGTGTGTGGCATATCTAAGTCAAATAGAAGGAAAAGTGAATTAATGCCCTTCATTGTTATTTTCAGAAGAATTGATAACTACAGATCTGTTTGCTGTTGTTTTGCTCTTATTAAACACCTCTCCCCATCACTGAATTTTCAGTCCTCCCCATATTGGGTGATTTAATTTCTAGACCACCTCAGCATCCTATTTCTCATTCCTGGATAAATAATGCCTTTTGGTGAATGGAACTTTCTCTAATGATTTCATTGTTAAAGTTGTTTTCCGTAACACTGAAAACAGTATCTCATTCTTGCTCTATTGGCACATAAAACCCAGTCCTGATAGAAGCAAGCTCTGTTTTGATGACCAAAATTCCTCATGGAAATTGGCAGAACATCACTGTGACCCACATTTTCCACTGTATTTTTAAGCGTTTTTACTTCCCAACTTAAACACTTCTATGTATATTCAAAGTTTTCCATTTTTTAATTACACTTGATTTGATTGCAGCCCAGAGTTAACTGTTAGAGGGACTGATGATAACAATAACCTTATGACGTTTCCTTTGCTTTAGGACAAAGTCAAGACAACTGCTCCCAGCGCCAAAGCACCCAAGAATGGGGGTAAAGCAAAGGATTCTGCAAAGGTAAAAAGCACTAAATACATGGAGTGGGATTTATCCTTTCAGTCAATTTAGTTTCTAACTGGAATCTATTTAGAATAAAATAATAGTTTAAGCACTATCTATCCTGTAGCATATCTTGGTAAAGAAGTTGATATTAAAATAGGAACTTACTTTATAAAAGTATGTGGGACTTTAGAAATCTAAATGATCATTCTTAACACAATTCAAGTTTCTTGCATTTCCCCCTTTATCACACAAAGTATGGAAGACCCCACCATAATTGTACAGTTTGTGATACCAGCCATCTGTGCTAGCCGATAATCAGGGTAGGATCCCTCCCCTCCCAAAACCCTCGTTCAGCCACTTCCCACCACTGTCTGCAGATAGCCTTGCCTTCAACTTTAGAGAGAAAAATGAGGCCACCTTGCACAAAATCCCTAAGGTCCCTTCCCACCTACCCAAAGACAAATCCTCTCCCCCGCTTGCCCTGATTTGGCCCTTCTTTCTGAGGGGTCAAAAATCACCTCTCTCTAGTATCTTCAACCTTTTAATCTACTTTTCCTTTGTATTGTAAACATATTCCAGTTCTTTTGCCATTTTAAAAGCAATTCTCAAACTTAGAAGCCCTTCTGCCTATAGTCCCATTCCTTCCATCCCTTCACCAACCTTCAAACACCTATAGCAAATATTGGGAAGGGTGAATTTTTTTGCACCTTCTCCTCTCCAAAGACTCATACCACTACTTGAAATTGCCTACTGCACATTTTCTACTTGTGGATAACACATTGGCAAGACAGATTCATATACTGTATTTTACCAAATCTAAATGGCCAGTTATAAACTAAACAATTACTTTATATACCATTAAGAAAAAAAGTCAACAACTTATTATGATATATGATTCACTATAAAAGTCATAGCAAATTCATGGTGGAGAGGGGAGGGTAACACCAGGGAATGTGGTTTGTACAAATTTTAGAACACAGAAGCAGTATACAAAATTGGAGAAGACCTTAGGGTTTTTATATCCAGAATTTTCATTAGATGCCACCTGGAGGGAGAACTATTAGTTCTACTTTCTAGAGCAACTTGAAAAATTATGTAGTAAGACTAATGAAGAGAAGTTACAGTGTCCAGAGGCACCTGGCTGCCTCAGTCAGTGAAGCATGTGACTGTTGACCTTGGGTTTGTGAGTTTGAGCTCCACCTTGGATGTAATGATTACTTAAAAATAAAATCTTAAAAAAGTTACAGGGTGACTCTTACTTACCTAGCAGATGAGAGCAGCCCAAATGGAAGCAATGTGGGGACAGGAACACAATCTCACTGTAAACCCAACTGTAGGCACCATGACCCATAATCAAAAGGGAACTCAAACCCCATAGCTTCTTCCTGAGGAGCAAAGAGTTTAAACCCCATATTTGGCATCCTACCTTTTAAGACCTGCATCAGAGAGAATCCCACAAATATCTAGCTTTGAAAACCAATAGGGCTTGTGTCCACAAAACCCACAAGGCTTTAGTGATCTGAGAACTATTCTTAAAGGGCTTGAGACCACAGACACACCTGCTCCAGAGTCCAACCAATTGAAAAGCACCCAGAATTTCTGTGAAAGGTGTAATGGCTTATGTTATGCATTGGCCTCTGAGGATCAGGCATCTTATTTAACACTCACCTAGGGGCCTGCTTAAATACTTTCTAGGACAGAGGCTGGTGGACACCATCTTTCCCGTCTCCCTCTTCCTCACTTCAGGTCATCAGCATCTCCTGGAAAGCAGTTTAATACACTCATCTGAAAACCCGGTTTTTGTGACTGTCACCCAAGGGACCCCTCTAGATGACTGGGCTCTGGCAGTCAGCAGGACTTAGTTTGTGGTTTCACCAGCCTGTATATGTGTGCATTGTTTAAAGAGTTCTATGTAAGGAATTGGCTTCTAATCGGCTTCAATCTAGGTGCTGACAGAGATACTCCCTTTTGTGACCTTGACAGATCTTGGCACACCCTCAAATACTAGGAGCCACTAAAAATAAAATTGTCCAAGCAGCCTATCACAGAGGTTTGAGAGACAGCCAAGAGCTACAGCAGGGTTGAACAAAAGGGTTTATCTCCTACGTGGGGACATTCCTGCGAGACTAGGAGAGGTGTCTATTTAAGGCATAGAAACCAATACAGAGTTAAGGAAAATGAAGCATAGATGAATAGGTTCCAAATAAAAGATCAAACCTCAGGAAAAACAAAAACACCCTTAACAGAATGGAGCTAAATGATTTACCTGATGAAGCAGTCAACATAATAGTTATTACAAAGATGGTCACAAAATTTGGGAGAGGAGTGGATGAACACAGTGAAAACTTAAGAGATGAGAGTAATGACAAAGAAAAGTCACAGAGCCAAAGAATACAATATGTGAACTGAAAAACTGAACAGTCGGTGAAGCATAAGAAAGGATTAGTGAACATAAAGACAGCAGTGGAACTCATCCAATCATAACAGTAAAAAGAAAAAAGAATGGAAAAAAAAAGTGAAGATAGGTTGAAGGACTTCTAGGACAACATCATATGGGCAAACATTAACAGTATAGGGGTCCCAGGTGAAGAAGAGGTAAAGAAAGGGGCAGCAGACTTACTTGAAATGATGGCTGAAACCTTCCCTAACCTGGGAAAGGAAACAAATTCAGATCCAGGAAGCCCATAAGATCCCCCCAAAAGATGAATCTAAAGACACCTACACCAAGTAACATTGTAATTTAAAAATCCCAAGTTAAAGACGAAAGAATCTTCCACACAGCAAAAGAAAACCAGTGGTCTCTATCAGCAGATTGTCAGCAGAAACTGTGCAGGCCTGAGGGAGTAGCAGGACCTGTTCAAAGTGCTGAAATAAAAAAACTTCAATGAAGAATGCTCTACCTAACAAAGCTGTCATTCAGAATAAAAGGAGAGCAAGTTTTCCAGATGAGGAAAAGCTAAAGGAGTTCATCAGCACTAAACCAGCCTTACAAGAAATGTGAAAGCAACTTCTTCAAGCTGAAAATAAAGGTTGCTAATTAGTAACAGGAAACTTACGAAAGTACAAATCTCACTGGAAAGGCAAATACATAGTAAAATTTAGAATAATGTTAAAGTGTAAATTCAGCTTATATGTCAATTTATAACCTCAAAAAAAAGTGAAACCCATAAAAGATATAGGAAACCAGATTGATGATTAGCTGCTCATGAACTTACATCTCAAATAAGTTAAATAAGCAAACACATATTTAATTTCAGTTATACAAAGTACATGGTCAAAACGAAGTTTAATAACTCCATATTTAGCAGTGCCCCCAATTAAGAGAGAAGCAATCACTGTAAAATGAATGAATACCATCCAATAATACCTGTGTTCTTCTTCAATTAACCCTAGCCTTCAAAAAAAAAAAATGAGAGTAAAAAATTTAAAATCACCTAAGGTTATTTTTAGTTTACAAACTTGAAGGTCAACAGTTCATAGTTTGGGCTAAATGAAAAATCCTTAGAAAGGCCCATTTAATTTTCCTCCACTTTGTCATCTTTTGACCCTTTAATTTTGAAAAGCCCATCTACTCATAAGAATCTTATGATTGATCTGCTTTTTGATACTTAATCCAGGAAAGGAGGGGTTCAGTAATGGTTCTGCTTTCCCTTTTAGGCAAAGGATGAAACTTCCAAGCTAAAAGCTGATGAAAAAAATACAAGTTAAAGTTCACACTATTTGGTAAGTTCAGGGTTTGTTGTAAATGAAGACAACTGGACCTTGTTACAGACCTGTTCATAGGCAAGGGAAACTAAACCCACTTCTTATTCATGTTCTTTTCATACTATTGGCATAAAATGCACATAGCATTGTCAATAGGTTAATTCACCGAAAAGCAATAAATGGAATAATATGCTCCTGGAATGTTTAAAAACAGTAATCTTATAATTAAGAGCTCTTTAATATATCAGACTAGGCTCTTAAAAATGACCACCTAAGTCTAGTCGACTCTTTGAAACCCAGATGCTTGTGACTGCAGGTTACCCAGTTAGCCTGTTACATCATACAGTGAAATGTCCTTATGATACTGATATTACCAAAATACCAACACATGGGTGAGGGGAACACAAGTACCTCTTATGTCTAGAGGAAACTACAGGGTTTTTTTTGAAACAAAAGCAAAGGAAATGATTGACCACTTTTGTTCATCTTAGTTTTGCAAAAGTCAAGTACTTTATTTAATTCTGATGGTGACCGAAGAACTTGTTTGGATAAGGCAATCAGGAGATGTACCTTGAGAGCCCTTATATTTCTTATATGTTTCCTATATATAAGAATAGGTGTTAATCTAAGCCATTAAAGCTTATGACCACTGGCTGACCAAATCCTAAAGAAAATAAAAATGTAGGTTAGATTGGGTTACTCTCTCTCACCACGGTCTACTTTTGTTTCGGATAACAAGGGAGGTATACTCATTAGAACTGTTCCAAAGATTTTTCCCCAAGTTAAAGTTTTCTGTTTTCTAAATTCTAGAATTTTCTAAAATCATTTTCATGTTTACTCATAGGAGATTCCTTGTTGCTATCTGTTACATAGCATTATTAGTAAATGTTACATTTACTATGCCTATAACAAGAAAATTATGTATTATTCACTGGATTTCTTTTCTTTGAATTTTTCAAGGTATCTGCCTATACAATCTTCAGCTGGTGAATGGTGACTTTTGAAGGACAAAAGGCTTTGAACAACAGAAAATTTTTCTGGGTGGTTTCTAGACAGTGTTATTTGTTGACTCTTGACATCCTACACATTGGTTATTCTTTTCCCAGAAAGAAAATGAATTTGGTTCATCTGTGTAACTGTACTGAGTATTGATAAACTTTGAATTTTTAAAAATTGCCTTCAGTTGGGAGAGACGGGAACTCTATATTTCTAAGAGATATATTTGATAGTTTCTTAAAACAACATATAAAAGGAAAAACCTTTGCAGACTTTTGCACATTCTACACACAGTGCCTGTAAATCTCATTAGTATTTTCCATTTGCACTTACTTCTTTTATTGTTAGCATTTGGAAAACAATGCTTTGAACGTGTTTAATGTTCTGATTTCTCATTACCCATCTCCTCTTGGGCTTTAGAACTGTATTTGATGTTTCTTTGGGTTAATGTTTATAAGTCAAACATAAAATATTGTACAGTGGGCACATATCTCCTCTTGGGCTGCTAATAAATTAACCTGGACAGACCAGGACATGCTGCACCCAGTGCTCTTTTTTTGCCAGAGGTTAGGACTTCTACACCTTAGAGCCAGCACAAAACATAGTAAGACTAGAATCAAGTCAGAAAAGCAAAATGCAGACTATATGTCACCACATAGCAAGCTCCAAAAATAAGAAAATATGATCCTTAGAATATTCATATGCCTTGAACTCACTTGGGTTACTGTGTTAAGCTATGCTTTCCATTTTGCTACATATAAGCAGAGCAGCAATTATCTGCTTAGACCATTGCCACTTTAGTCTGTGCACTGTGTACCATCTGGCTTTAAGGAAGGTAGGTTTACCAAAGATAAAAACATCTACTTTAAAAAAAAAAAAAAGCTATCTGAAATTTAAAAACCTGCTTTTCTCCCACAGCAATTCAAGAACTAGGTTCTGATGTCATACAACTTTGAATGGTTTCTCACATCTTTTGGAATGAATTGTTTATGAACATAGCACTGATATCCTTGAGGGGATTTTGATAAATAATTTCATCTTTATTTCTTGGTACTGGATGCAGGAAGAAATATCAGGTACATGTCATAAAACTGATTTGGAATTCATTTCAGAAAGCACAGCCTTCCTTAGCATATGTTTTAAGTTCTTATTAGAACTTAGCCGACTTCTCTAAAAATGAGAAATATCACCAATACTGTCCAGAAAGTGGGGGGAGGAAAAACAACAACAGTACCTATAATGGGGCATAAAATGATATTGCTAACTCTTCCAAAATTCTCATGAAAAGTCATGCACATACATATAGGATATCATGCTTAGCCCCCTTTAAATGCTGCGTATCTATCCCATGAGAGATGCGGGCATTATTCTATTACTCTAAATCTGGGAAATATAAGCCAGTGCTAGGGAGAGTAAACAGACCTTTTCAAAGCACTGACAAGAAAATAATGAACACTGCTCCTGTGGAATTTCAACTGTATTTCTAAGTCTTCTAATTAGGTAGTATAAAGTTTTTCTTTTTTTTTCAAAATGAAATCTTTGACATTGACAGATGTGTTTGCAGGGAAATGGCTGCAGTATTACTAATTTCCCTGCATATACAGAAATATTTTTAAATCCAGAGATTTAAGAAATGCTTGTAAAAGTAAACATTAAAGGTACCCTGAATATGCCTTTTTGTTCATTAGCAATGTCTTCAAGACTTGGGCGCTTACTGGTAATTAATGATGAGACTAAGCTACAGAGTCTGAGTCTTCTTTTACCTAATTAGGAGGAAATGATTGCAAATGTCTGCTTAGAAGTAAAT
Source organism: Lynx rufus (assembly GCF_022079265.1). NCBI lineage: Eukaryota > Metazoa > Chordata > Mammalia > Carnivora > Felidae > Lynx > Lynx rufus. Next base: position 158,614,369 of record NW_025814823.1, read on the forward strand.
AGAATTTTTATTCCCCAAAAGGTATTTGCACATTGTTGTAGCAATATTGTTATTTAGAAAATGGACTTCTCCAGAAGCAAATTAACATAAGTTCCTCAGGTGACCAAAATGAAAACCACTATTTCCATGTTTAAGTCAAAATACAAAACAATTAAAAGTATTTTACATTAAAATCTTGGCTTTGTATGTCTTTTAGAAGGTTAATACCTGGGGGTGGAAATTACCAGTGATTCCTGGTTTTATTTCTCAAACCATTAGACTATGCAATACATATAAAAAGAGAATTGTAAACACATTCATGTCACTCCATTCCACAATATATTAGAACACATTGACATTTTTCATATATTCTTTTAAATTTTATAGTATGTTAAACTCATAAAGGCCTTCAAAGACAACTCACTGCCACACTTAAGCTAATATAAATAATTTCAGTTTCACATTATTTATTGGAGACTCTGCCATGACTTAGTGGCAGTGCCAGTAACAAGGTTTTGGGGAATTATAAACTAGGCCAAATATGGAGCAGAGAGAGGAAGCATCACCTACCTAAGTATCAACAGCTCCCAGGTTCAACTTCAAATGAAAGCTTTCTCCTCTAGACCTGAATGTACTCTGCTTTTTTCAGAGGGACACTGTATCACTCAGGGTCCTTGAGGAAATAGACCACACACTCAAATTAGGATTAAGAAGAGTTCTCTAAAAAGGTTTGTTTTTTAAACAAAGGTATGGGGATGGATGTAAGGAACCCACAAGTACTGCTAGGACTATGAAAAGCCAGACTCCCACTTCACCCTCCCCTCATCCTGGAGGGATGAGAGGAGGAACGGTTACTACAAGGCAGAGGTAGAGAAGGCTGGGTAAAAAGGCCGCTTCTCAGGAGCCAAGCTTTGGTGGAGGCCACCCGAGGCAACCTGCAAGGGCACCAGGGCAATACAACACCCCCATCTATTCTCCCCTACCACAGCTCCCATCTGCCCTCCTGGGAGACTGACAGAAGTCAGCAAACAAGCCTGATGACATGTGCCTAAATGTCAGCCCCTGGACATGTGGCAGGGAAGGGAAAGGTGGAACATGCTTAGTCACTGATCCAGGGATTCACTGTTCAGCAGTCCTCACTATGCACAGGTCTTTAAAGGAGAGTGACGAAACAGCTTATGGATGACACACACATGAGGAACAGGGGTTTGGAAAGCACAAGGCTTAAGTATAGGACATAAAACGGTAGAAATAAGCTACTCCTCTACAGTAAGGAACCCACTGCTTGGGTTTAGATTGCAGGGTGACACCTGTCAATAAAATACATGGTAGCAGTAACCCATCGATGAACAATTTAGTAGCCCGTCTTGTCACAGGAATAGTCAAATGAGTAAGAAGGAAATGGAAAAATATCTTCAGAAGCCAAAAGAGCCATCTCTGGTTTGAAAATAATCACATCTGACAAAATTTTAGTATAATGTTACCACAGGAACCACCAAGGAACAAACTGTTAGAGCAGTGCAAGCTTCTCGCTTTGGAGCCACACTCTGATTTTATCAAAATTCTTATCCATCCAACGAATGTTTTCCTCAATGGTTTCAATTGTTTGCTGGACACAACGGAGCTGAGAACTGTTTTCTTTCAAGGAGCTGAAGAATCCTTTTACCTTGTAAGGAAAAATCAAATTTTAAAAATCTGTTTTATTGTATTACACAAACTTTCAGGCTAGTTAAAACAAGCCAAAATTGCAGCATTTGCCCAAATTATACATAGAAGGCAGTGCCCCGTGTCTGGGTAGAATTGTGTACACAGAAATTTAAGCTCTACGAAATGAGCTCATGCATCATGATGTCAAATTCTGCATTTTTCTCTGCAGTTTTATTTATTCCCAGTTGCCAGATTCTAAAAGACTTCACTGTATACCGTTTTATAATTAAGGTTTGAGTGTGTTTATTTAATATATATTGTTATATACACACCAATGCAAGCTTAGTTTTTGTTTTTTGTTTTTTTTTTAACATATCTAAAAAGCTAAATGTGCAGAGTATCTTCTTTGCCAAGGAAAACAATTTGAACCCCACAAGTGCAGTCTTTCTCCTTGGGCCTGGCCTTGTAGGTCATTACAGAAACAAGAAGGTTATGGTGGAAATCTCCCAAACCGCCAAATTTTTTACACTAATCCGCAATTCATGTATTGTTCCTCCAAGATAAAATCCACACAAAGTTGTCCATGGTTTCAAACAGATAAGACACCGCTGTCTCCTCAAAAATACCTTCCCTGTTTCATGGCTGGGTATCGACTCCTTTAAGCTCACATGAGGAACAGTCTGGCTTTGCAACAGCACTGACTATTGCAGTACTCTCTTTCACCTTTAAAAGGTTCTTAACCTTGTCCTTTATGTTTTCACAGCATTAATCCGTAAGTTTTTGACTCTGCAGACAGGAGGTAAGTCTAGGTCAAGATGCAGTATTTATTAAGCATGGATTCCAGACAGTTATTTTCTTAAAAATCCATGTTGTAGGGGCGTCTGGGTGGCAGTTGGTTGAGTATCCAACTTCCTCTCAGGTCATGATTTTATGGTTCCTGGGTTTGAGTCCCATATGGGACTTGCTGCTGTCAGTGCAGAGCCTGCTTCAGATCCTCTGCCCCCCTTTCTCTGCCCCTCCTCTGCTCACGCTCTCTCTGACTGAGATGTCTCTCTCAAAAATAAACATTTTAAAAAAATCTGTGTTGTAATACCGTATTATAAATTTGGGAATAAGAATAAGCTTTTGAAAGATCAAATTCCAATATTAAATGATTCAGGTTTGTTTTAAAATTGGTACCTCAATACAACTTTTCAACGAGCTGAAGGCCTGCCCTCTGCTGTTGCAACCTAGAAAACACTCAGCATGCCTCATGGGCCTGCATTCAGTTGGAGCTCAGCCTACTGTTACATCCTTTCAGAACTCAAGATTCATACTCAGTTAAAAGAATGACTCCAGGCACTTTACAACAGTCCTATCACATCATTAATTTTACTAATTATTTAATATAAGTTATTTAACTATTTTCAAATTATTTAAAATAATCCTGAAGGAGCCCTTCATGATAGTACCACTAAGAAAAACAAAAAACTGTAAGACCTATAAACGAAGCCAGCTGCTAACCCTTGCCCTTCAACTCTTTTGACCCAAGATTCTCTCTCCTATCTTCATCTACCTTGAGAAATGCATCCTCTCAACTGAGCATTTGATTCAAACCTGCCTCCTTGAGAACATGTTCTGTGCAATAAGTGGTGTGATATAGAGACAGAAAGAAACAGTTTTATCCTACTAACTTGTTTGATCCTTAGTAAACAACTTAACTTGTCTGGGACTCAGTTTTCACTTTGGTAGCAAGAGGATGCTCTTTGCCTTGCAAAGCACAGGTGAGGATGTAGTTATATAATGTGAGTAAAGTGCAGCCCCTAAAACCCAGCTTGTATCAGGGACTCAACCTCATCCCTTTTTTCATGACTGTTTGGCACTTATTCATCCCTCTGGCTGAATTACTGTGTTAGACACTGAGGAGGAGGTAATGAACCAGGCAAGCAGCCTGTCCTCTGGGAGCTTACACTCTGGCTGGGAAAACAATAAGCGGTAAACTATGATTACTTTAAATACACCACCGTGGACAAAACACACTGAGGCTATGATAGTAACTGGGGAAGGGGGTGGCCTGCTTTAGACAGAGTAGTCTGGGAAGGTGACATGTGATCTGAGACCTCTACAGGATAAAATGAGCCTTTCCACTGGCTCCTTTATCCAAGTTAGGGAAAGAGCAAGCCAGGCAGAGGTAAGAAGTTTAGAGGCTTGGGGCACCTGGGTGGCTCAGTTAAGTGTCCAACTTCAGCTCAGGTCTTGATCTCATGGTTCATGAGTTCAAGCCCCATGTCGGGCTTCAGATTCTCTGTCTCCCTCTCTCTGCCCCTCCCCTGCTCTCTTACTTTCTCTCAAAATTAAATAAACATTGAAAAAGAAAGAAGTTTAGAGGCTTAGAGACAAAATAAACACCTGGTAGCCCTGGAACAGGAAGTGGCTGAGTGACTCAAGTGTTGTTGTATGAGGGTGACACAGAAAAGCATGTGAAAATGGGCTGGAGAGGTGGGCAAGAGCCCAGTCATCATGGTCTTGTGCACATGCAAAGGAAAGTCTTGGGATTTATTCCAAGCTGAATAGGTAAGAGTTCATGGAGGAGTCAGTCATGGGTTGATTTTCAGTATTAAATGTGGAAAATGACTTGGTATTGGCAAATTGGGAAGACACGCAGGAGGCTATAGCCATAGGCCAGGCCAGAGATAAGAAAGGCTTGGGGTGGAGTAAAAGAAGACAAGTGCACGGATACAATGTATATGCTGAAAGCCGAGCCAACAAGACTCAGGGAGGAGTTGGATGTCAGGACTGAGAAGGGCTCAAACTAACTCCCACATTTTACCTGTCAGTAAGACACTCTCCCTTCTGATGACATCCAAGATGTCATTTCCATGCTCTACCTCAGGGCCTTTGCACCTGATGTTTCTTTTGCACACGACAACTGCATTTCCTTCAGTTTCTGCTCAAAGGTCTCCTAATCATTCCATAGAACAAAGCTCCATCCCGTACCCACTCTCTCCTTACCTTGCATTATTCATCTTAAGAGCATGTAACCACCTGACATAGGTTGATCTGTCCGTAACTGATTCCCCAGTAGAATTTAAGCTCTATGAGGGCCAAGACTTTGTCTACTCTGTTCGCCATCATAGCCCCAGAAACTAAAACCATGTTTGCCTTGTAATAAAAATGTAATGTCTTTAAAGAAATAATGAGAAAAGACTTGAATAAGCAAGTGAATGAATGAAATGTTTTGTTGCTATAGATCTGGTCTATGGACAGCTGTCTTGCTACTAACAGCCCCTGACTGGTCTTCAGTCATCACATAGAGTAGCTCTGCTGTAGACCTCACTAGAGTTCAATCCTGAATTGTGTGCAATTTTACAAGCCTGCATGAAACTACTGAAAACTAGAGAAAATCAGGGATGCAACAGTTCTTTTGATTTTCAAAGCATTCTCCCTGTATCAAGCTGTATCATGGTGTAACCAGACTATACAATGGAAGTATTCCTAAAAAAAAAAAATAGTATTAGGTTCTCAGATTTTATCTAAAGGCAACATATTTTTAAAGCCATGTAAAATTTGTTCTACACCTTTAGAAAACATTATTAGAGAAGGAACACCACACAACAATGACCTAGACATCCACTTCCTCAAAGTTTAAGGCCAGAAGAAAAGTTTGCTTTTGTGGAAAACTTCTACATTTCAGGTTCTCTCTTACCAGACAATAGGAATAACTCCTATGGTTTTCTCATTTTTTGTCTTGACTGCTACGAAGTGGTGATACATTTACAGTTGCAATAAATTATTCTCAGCATAAATCCCTCATACAGTTACCTCTTTCTGTCAATCATGCAGCTTTCTGGTATTTAACATTTCTGTTATATATGGACATTACAAGTTGCCTAAAATTCTTTCTGCAAGTACATGGCATATAAATAAGTAACAAGAAAATCATGAATCTAGATAGTGGAGAACCAAGATTCCAGATTTCCTAACAGCTAGATGATCACATAGGGCATTTATATCTCTAATGATCACTTTTAACATCTGAATAAACAGAGATTAAATGCTTCCAGTAATTTTTAAGCCCTAAAAATTTTAATGGCAGAGCTAAGACTTCTTAACATGTTGACAAAGAGGCATAGTTTTCAATAATTTATTGTAACTGATTTTGGTTGGTGTCCAAAACACCACAGCATCTGAAAAGAACATCTACTAAGTGACAAAATCCATTCCTAACTCCTCATACCCTTTTGCCTACCCCATATTTATTAGCTAATTGTCACTTAAATTTAAAAGTTTTGTTTACCTCCTCAAGCCGTGCTCTTGTGGAGAACTGATTTGTTGTTCCTATTACCATATTTGTTAAAGAAAATGAGCCAAGTTCAAACCTGCAAATTCAAGTTGTCAAGATGTATCATAAAGTATTTATTCACTTAACATGTTTTTAAGTGCCATATAGATTTTACAGGAATTAACTAAAAACTGGTTAGGCAGGAAAAAAATCTATGACATGATCCGCATCCTCCAATGTGTTAACATACCATTGTAAAATATAAATACACCAACAGCTGAATAAAAGATGCAGTACCCTAAAGAAAGTGCTAGAGGCTTAGTAAGTGCTATGAGAGCTAGGCAAGTGCAGGTTCAAACAAGCAGAAGTGTTAAAGCAAGACGTGGGTTGAACTGTGCAGAGGAAGGCTAATTGGTCAGCAGATGCAGAAAGGGATTGGAATGGAAAACTGGACTACCCAGATTCATTAGTTAGCACTAAATTCTGAGTTTTATATTTTCTAAGAATATTTTTAAAGTATCTCTATGTGCTATCTGCAATAAAAAAAAAACACAAACAAACAAAATCCCTTTAGACCATCACTGTTGTTTTACAAACAAAGCTAAAACACAGCCAGGTTAATGGACTTTTCTAGTCACGGCACAATTTTTGGCACTACTTACTTTTGTATAAGTTTATCCCAATTTTCCCTCAGAAACTGCCAGGCCAATGGATATCCCACCGGGTTCCTGCCAACAGCTCTAAGGATATGTGGAAACTCTTGAATTTTTATTTTATCTCCCTTAAAGCTTTCATCTAGTAGCCTAAAATGAGTAAGAGAAGAAATGGTAACAACGAATAGTCCTTGGAAAAGTTGTAAGTCATTTCAATAAAATAATGAGTGAAAGAAAAAAAGCCAATCCGTCAACAATAAAGACCAAATAGGTAACTAGAGTGCTAATAAACCTGCTAGATGTACATAATAAAAATTCACACTTATATAGTGTTCACAACACCCATTCTCATATAATCACATTTGTTCATAAGAGAAAATAAATAAGAAAGGTATATCTAAAGGTATGTATTTCTAAACATGTTCTTTTAAAAACATACAAATATATATTCCTTTAAATATTTTTCCTAATACCTGCTTCTCACTAATTAACTACCATACTCATTAGATGTGTGCCCACTTAACTGTTCCCAGCAGAATAGGCAATTCCTGGCCAAGAGAACAAAAACAACGTCAGAAGCATCTGATGTCATTTAATTCCTCATGGCCATGTAAACACGAATGAATTACTCACCACTGAAGCTTTCCCTCATTTTGGCTAATACTGAGGGCAAATTCAATTTCGTTTTTCTCGGTACTGGACAAAGATGACTGATATTTACTATAAAGAAAATCCCATCCTTCAGGGTTCTGGGCCCCCACAGCGAACACCGCCAAGGTTACATCACTGGGCAGACTGCAGAAAAGAACACACCTAGTGAGAGTCTGAGATGTAGGAAGTGTGTTTGAATGTATAATGGTGACCAATTACAAGCTGATAAAATGGCCTGGTGATCAGAGAAATGTGCCTGGAAATGTCAACAAAAATAACCTCTTTCCTTCAGTTAGATTTTAAGAAAGAAGTACAAGAAAGCATCTAAAATTCAGTTTTAAGTCCCGTTCTCAAAAACATTATGTGAAATTCCACTTTGATAAATACCAACATATCTAACATACGTTAATGATGCTGGTAACTCGACGGGTGGTCACTTTTTAAACCAAAAGAAAGAAATGCAAACTAGACTCAAGAAGTAATCCATGAACAAAGGTCAGGAATCCAACGGGAGGACTGTTTGGAAGCATTTCTTTAAATGGAAGCATGTATACTTTTTGTTTGCTTAATATTTCCTGGAGAGATTTAAGCCCCAAATATAACAGTCCTTAAGTACATCAAGAATCAATTCCAAATACAGGAAGATCCTACTTTGCTTAGACAGTGTCAGCAAGTATTTATACACACCCCATCAGGGACTTTGGAGGCCCAAAGGAGCTACCTCTATGGCAGGCACTGCCTCTGTTCCTATCCAGGATAGCTGTTTTCGTTCTGACCCTTGCCTCTATTAAATTGGAATTATTCTAATCCTATTTTAACTCTGCAAATATTTGATATATATATTTATATTTATCTGCAAATATTTGATATATGTATTTATATTTATATATATAAATTCCTAGTATTTCTTAAAAGAAAGTTGAGAGATACATAGATAAATCTTAAAAAATAATTTATCTTCTCAAAAAGTACAGCAGAGGAGACTTATCTATACTTTTTTTTCCCTCCCAACATTTAGCACCAATGATGAAAAACAGAAAAGATACCCTTCATATGAGCAAATGGGTTGTTCTATAAACACAGACCTCAAATTTCCACCAGCTTCCTTCCACTCTCTGAAATAGGCTTCTGCCCTCTGTACACAGGGCTGATACTTGCACATGCAGGCAAGGAGGAGGAGCTGGCTCCGCAGCATTCGCTGTGAGACTGAGCCCTCATCTGTCCACGTCTGATTATCAATGAGGTCCCTCAGCAGCCTGATGAGAAAGGCCTGCGAGAAAGCCACATGTGTCACCACAATGGTCCCAGGCCATCTCATGTTTTATACAAACCAACACACCCTCGGGATATGGGGATTAATTTTTAAAGCTTAATCCAACTCTTTTTAAAATCATGTAATTCTGTTTATATTTAATTATAAAAGGGTCAAAAACAAGAAAAAATGATTTTACTATTTCCATAACATTTGTAAGTATACCTTCATCTATTTAAAAATCAGGATGAACTGCCATTTTTGAAACAAACTAAGAGAGTTGACAGCACTAAATTTTGAGAGCAAATTATACAAAAGGACTTCATGACATTTTGCCAAAAATAATGCTTTTCTGCCTCTTCCTCAAGTACCGGACTCAGCATATCTTAATAGGAACCATCAAAATGCAGTAGTAAAATGAAATAAGTATTTGCAAAAAGAAAGGAGTAACAAATCCATAAAAATTGAGTACAGATTCTTACCACCGTCTGTGCCGGTAAGACCCAAATCTTTGCTAGTTAGTCTAAACACTGAGTTAATTTTGATTTACTTTTCCTTAATATATGTGAGGACATACATATATGAACAATGGTAAGGATGCTTTCCTACACCCACACAAAAGCAAATCAGTTATGTAACTATTCAATTTATTTAAGGCTTCTACCTTGAACTGATTTTCCACTTCCTTCATATCTCTTTTCTCCATCAGTTTATACATAGGTATCAGCTCATTCAAACCTTGGAACACGGGCATAATTTCAGTTTCATGCTTCAAGTATAGGGTTAAATCCAAGGCTTTTTCAATTGATAGCTTTCCATTGCTGGTCAAGAGACACCATGGTTAGCAGTTTAAAAAAAAAAAATGCAGGAAATCAATTTTTTGTTTCAAAAGATATTTTCATCTCCCAGCCAAACATTAGTCAGATATTAATGCCTCCTTAATAATAGTGACCTTTATATAAGTATCTTTTCTTTCACATATAACACTAGCTTATTTACCATTGTGGAGGAAGTTTCTCGAATAACAGGGCCAGGGCTAACTTGTGGTTAAGAAAAAATGGAGACAGGTCAGCATCTCTCCCTCTGTGAAACAGTGGATTGTGTGTTCAACTTCCAGAGTAAGATGGCAGTTTTCATCAAAATCAGTAATCTTGGTTGCAGAGATTGCCACTCAGTCAAAAGTCTGAGTGTCTGGATTGAACACATTCTTATCTCCATTTCAAAAAGAAACTGAATATAGATGTAAACCCTTCATTATGGAGGCCAGGGGTTAAAAGTCTCAGTGGCAGGGTATATGCTTAGGTAAGTAAACACAAAACCCTTTAAGAATTAAGCAATAATGTTATAGAGGGAAATGGTCTCAGTAACACAGAAACAGCTAGATAAACAACTTCTGTCCTTATCGTCATTGCTTTTTGCCACCTTGAGAAGTCAGAAATGAAGAACTCAACATTTAGAGCAAAGGTACATGGGAAATGAGAACTATAGAATCATTCCTTCCCACATGGGTGACTCCCCTTAGGACTTCAGTTCTGCCTAAATATTGGAGAAGTTTGAGTTTCAGGTTTAGGAATCATTTCCTTTTTTTTTTTTTTAAGTTTATTTATTTTTAAGTATTTATTTTGAGATAGGGAGAGGGAGAGAGGGAGAGAGGGAATCCTAAGGAGGCTCCTTGCTGTCAGCACAGAGCCCAACAAAGGACTCAATCTCACAAAATGAACCATGAGATCATGACCTGAGCCAAAATCCAAGAGTTGGGCACTTAACTGACTGAGCGCCTAGGAACCATTTCCTTAAAAGCCATTGTCATAAGGCAAAAAATTAGAGTGAACACTGTCCTTAACAACTCAAAGATCATTTGGTTAGTCCACATTTTATGAGCAAGTTCCATACAGCTGCTGTGAAGTTCAGGTATCCAGTTTGAGCAGTTGGGGGGAGAAAATTTTTAATGAAAGAGTCACAATGCAAAAACTTGGTACTGAGCCACTTGGTCTTCTAAGGTTTCCAGAATGTGAAGGACCCAGCAGGGCAGAAACCTCCCATATTATAGCAGGGCCAGAAAAGCTGCAGGACAAAGGGCTTCTCCAGAATGTTGATCTCCTGATTTTCTAAACCCTTTTGCATCAGTCTGAGTTGTTAATGAAAAACATCAGGGGCGCCTGGGTGACTCTGTCAGCTAAGTGTCTGACTTCAGCTCAGGTCACGATCTCGCAGTTCATGAGTTCAAGCCCCGTGTCGGGCTCTGTGCTGACACCTCGGAGCCTGGAGTCTGCTTCGGATTCGGTGTCTCCCTCTCTGTGCCCTTCCCCTTCCCCTGCTCACATTCTGCCTCTCTCATGGTCTCTTAAAAATAAAATAAAAACATTAAAAAAAAAAGATTAAAATACAGGTCACTTCCTTTACCTTACTCTGCAAACACAGACACATGGCTAACCATGAGACTAAAAGCAACCTTGGATTGTAAGAAGAACTTAGGGGAAGACACCTTTCAACTTCTAATTAGCAAGTAATCATTTTCATCTTTAGAAATCAAGCATTCAAATGCTAACAGCTGCTTTCAGAAATAAACCAAGACCCTGAGGAGTTTGTATTACCTGACAAGCTGAAATGCATTGTTAATGAGACTGGCCCGATCATTGCTGCTGATTGTTGTATGTGCTCCTCTTAAAAGACCACTCAAAGAATTCCATCCATCATCCTCATAATGCACAATGTAATAGCCATTCATTCCAACATTAAATTTGATCCATTCTACCTCTTCTGGGAGAATGAGCACATCTAGAGCAAATAAAATAAATCATAGTTCCATTTTCTCTCTTCACTGATGAAAGCTTTTCTGATCAGAGACTGGACAAAGAAACTAAAGGGAAGTTTAATATTGAACAATTTTAATACTGAAATGAGTTTCATATTGAACACATTTATTTTAGAAACCATAAAAGCCCATTCCAATAGGTAAAAGCCAATACTAGCTTGAGACACCAATTTTTTCAGATTTACAGATCTAGGGGAAGAATACAGCCACATTTCAGGTTATACATACAAAATAATCCAGCAATGTTAACAAAATAATAGGGAATTTTCACTAGTAAGCCCTCCTACTTAGCATTATATAATTCAACTGCTTTAATCTTGGTCTGGCAAGATTACTGGCTTTTTGACACAAGATAATATTTTGATCCTTCTATCTTCACTAAAATTGAAAGCCAAAGATTTGCTTTCAATAAAGGTTACTGAATATATTGAATATATTGAATAAAGGTTGACCTGGTCTTTAGGTTTTAACCAAGATAAATAGTACAACAAACTGAGTACCTAAGTCTTACACATTTCCAGTTTCTTAACTTATCCTGGTTATTTCTACAAGAAGTTACCTGTTTTTGTCTTCAGCAAAAATCTCTGGACTGAGTCTGATTTGCTCGTAATGAATGTCAATGGAACATGCCACAGGTACCTTCAAGAAAGGATGCATTATTTGTTGACTTACTTCAACAGTTATTAAATCATCTATCATATGCCAGACACTGGCTAGTTTAAAAGATGGTACCAAAACTATTACAGCCAAGAGGTCAAAACAACACCAGCCTGTTTTCCTGCCTTGCAAGGGGTGCCAGCTCAGGCAATGTTCATTCTCCTTGGACTTCTCAGTAGAGCTAGGAATTTGAGCTCCAGGGAGCCCTGGCATCCTTTGCAGTGGTTGGCTGATTGGAACTCAGAGGTCCTACCTTAAAAACCCTGACCACTATTAATGGAATAAATTGCCATCATGTGGCCCCTAAATAATCTGTTAAAAATACAACATCACTTCCGTAAAATTCCTGCCAATGATGCACAACCTGAATCTCATCATGAAAAACAGCAGAAAATAAAAAATGGAGGACATTCTATTAAGAAAAGTGGCCTGTACTCTTCAAAAATGCCAAGGTCAAGAAAGAAAAAAGTTGAGGAACTGTTTAAGGAAGCAAAGAAAAAAAAAAAACACAAAACTGAACATGGGTGACAATACAATGTGATCCTATATTAAATCCTGAATGAGAATTTTTTTTTCTTTTGCTATATAGTATTTCAACAACTGGAAAACTGAAATCAACTTTACAGATAAAAGGATTATATCAATTTCATTTCATAAGTTTGATAATTATACTGTGCTTACACAAGTCAACATTCTTGTTTTTATGAAAATATCACACTGAACTATTTCAGGGTACAACTACCTTCAGCTAAGAAAAAATACAAGCTCCTCTGGATCCAAGAGGGCAGCACAGGAAGACACCAAACTCACCTCCTCCTGTGAATACACCAAATCTATACCTACATATGGAGGGCACCTGTTGGGATGAACACTGATGTTGTATGGAAACCAATTTGACAATAAATTTCATATTAAAAAAAAAAACTATGCCTACATATAGAACAACTCCTCCTGAAAAAGAACGGAGGGCTGCCTGAATAGCTTCTGCACAACAAATGACAGAGGGACCACACAAAGAAGGCAGAGACACAGACAAGATAATAAAAGGAACCCCAACCTAACACAGTGAGGGAAGGATATTACCAGAGGCTCCACAGGCAGACTTGCCTGCCCTTGGAAATGACAAATAGAAATCTAAAGGACAACTAGATTATAAGTGAAGAAAATCCAGTGACTAATTCTAGAGAATCTACCAAAGAGTGGGGAAATTTCTAGAACTCTCTGCAGTCATAGGCTCTGGTGAGCATCACTGTTTATATTCCCCCTAAACCATGATATTGTGGACAGGAGCGGGGTTCAGTCACTATAGCCAGCTGGCTAGAGACACCCCAGCAAGTCTAAGGACCCTAGCCCACACCAGCTCCAGATGTCCTGCTAGGGTGGCCCCAGAATGGTACCCTGGGACCCTCCTGGCTTATGCCCACTCTAGCCCCAGCCATCTTGCCATTGGCAGCCTTAGGGCAGGGTAGCCTAGGACCCCATGGACTGCACCTGTTCCCACTCCAGGTCTAGACATTCCACCAGGGCTGCATCCCCTCCAACTCCAGCTGTTTTCAGGGTGGCCCAGGGAAAGAATGCTCCAGAACCTCAAGCCCATGCACACTCCAGCTCCAGCTATTCCACCAGGGCAGCCACAGCACAGAATGTTTGGGAACTCTGGGCCCATTCCCAATCCAGCTCCAGCCATCCCACCAAGACAACCTTGGTGCAATTTGCCCTAGGACACTCCCCGCCATCCCACTTCAGCTTCCGCTGGACAGCCAAAACCACTAGGCACACACAATCTACACAGGGGATGCTCCCGTGTAAGGCCAGTCCATTAAAGACCAGGAGAAGTAGCTCTTCCACCTAACTCATAGAAATATACATATGAAATGAAACAAACTAAAGAAACAGAGGATTATAATTCCAACAAAAGAAAATGAGAAAATTCCAGAAAAAAACTCTAATGAAATACAGGTAAATAATTTACCTGATAAAGAGTTCAAAGTAATGGTCATAGAGAGGTTCACTGAACTAAGGAGAAGAATGGAAGAACACAGTGAGAACTTCAATAAATATTCAGAAAATGTAAGAAAGTACCAGATAGAAGTCACAGAGCTGAATAACAACTTAAATGAAAAATACAATAGAAACAATCAGCAGCAGATTAGACGATACAGAGCAGATCAATAATCTGGAAAATAGAATAGTAGAAATCACCCAATCAGAATAGCAAAAAGAAAAAATAATTAAAAATGAGGATAGGATATAAGGGACCTGTGGTGCAACATCAACTGACAAACATTCACATTATAGTGGTCCCAGAAGGAGAAGAGGGAAAGAAAGGGGCAGAAAATGTATTTAAACAGATAATGGTTAAAACTTCACAATGCTGAGGAAGGAAATAAACATCCAGGTCCAAAAAGCACAGAAACTGCCAAACAAGATGAATCCAAAGAGATTCACACCAAGACATACTATAATTACAATGTTAACAGTTAAAGAGAAAATATTAAAGGCAGCAATATAAAAACAAAATGTCACAAAGAAGGGAAACCCATAAGACTATCAGCTGATTTTTCAGCACAAACTTTGCAGACCAGAAGGGAGTGACAGAATATATTTAAAGTGATGAAAGGGAAAAACTTAAAGCCAAAATAACCCACCAAGCAAGGTTAATATTCAGAAAAGAAAGAGAGAGAAAGAGTTTCTAGCACAAGCAAAAGATAAAGGAGTTCATGACGACTATCCAACATTATAAGAAATGTTAAGGAATCTTCTTTAAGAAAAAAACAAAAGGCCATAATTAGAAATAAGAAAAAGAGAACTACAAGCCAATCTCTCTAATGAATATAAATGCAAATATCCTCAATAAAATATTAGCAAACCTAATCCAACAATACATTAAAAAAAATCATATACCACCATCAAGCCAGATTTATTCCCAGGATGCAAAGGTGGTTCAATATTCACACACACAAAAATTAACATATGTCACATTAATAAGAGAAAAGATAAAAAACCCTATGATCATTTCAATAGATACGGAAAAAAACACTGAGCAAAGTACATCAATCCGTGATAAAAAACATCTGCAAAGTAGGTCTAGAGGGAACATGCCTCAATATAGTAAAGGCCTTATGTGCAAAACCCACAACCAACATCATACTCAATGGTAAAAAACTGAGAGCTTTTTCTCTAAGGTCAGGAAAAAGATAAGGATGTCCACTCTCACCAGTTTTATTCAACATAGTACTGGAAGTCCTAGCCACAGCAATTAAACATAAAGAAATAAAAGGCATCCAAATTGATAAGGAGGAAATAAAACTCTCATTATTTTCAGATGACATGATACCATACATAGAAAACCCTGAAGACTCGACTAAAAAAAAAAAACTACTTACTAGAAGTGATAAATGAATCCAGTGAAGTCACAGGATATAAATCAATGGACAGAGATCTGTTACACCTCTATACACTAATAATGAAACAGGAGAAAGTGAAATTAAGAAAACAATCTATTTACAATTGCACCAGAAACAATAAAATATCTAGGAATAAACTTAAACAGGTGAAAGAGCTGGACTCTGAAAATATAAAACACTGATGAAAGAAATTCAAGACAATGGAAAGAAATGGAAAGACATTCCATGCTCATGGAATGGAAGAATACTGTTAAAATGTCTACAGCACCCAAAGCAATCTACGGATTTAATGCAATTCCAATTAAAATACCAATTGCATTTTCATAGAGTTAGAACAAACAATCCTAAAATTTGTATGAAACAAAAGACCTCTTGAAAAAAAATCTTGAAAAAGAAAAACAGAACTGGAGGTGTCACAATGCCAGATTTCAGGTTATATTACAAAATGGGAGTAATTAAAGCAGTATGGTACTGGTATAAAACAGTGTTGGGAAAACTGGACAGCTACATGCAAAAGAATGACCTGGGCCACTTTCTTTCACCATACACAATAATAAACTCAAAATGGATTAAAGACGTAAATGTGAGACCTGAAACGATAAAAATCCTAGAAGAGAGCACAGGCAGTTGGCCACAACAACATTTTTCTAGATGTCTCCTGAGGCAAGGGAAATAAAACCAAAAATAAATGATTGGGACTACATAAAAATAAAAAGGTTCTTCACGGTGAAGGAAACAACCAACAAAACTAAAACGCAACCTACAGAATGGGAAATATTTGCCGATGACATATCCAATAAAGGGTTAGTATCCAAAATATATAAAGAACTTATAACTCAACACCCAAAAAATGATCCAATTAAAAAATGAGAAGACATGAACGTACATTTCTCCAAACAAGACATACAGATAGCTAACAGACACATGAAAAGATGCTCAACATCACCTATCAGGGAATTGCAATTCAAAACTACAATGAGATTTCACCTTACACCTGTCGGAAGGGCTAGCATTAAAAACCCAAGAAACAAGTGTTGGCAAAGATGTGGAGAAAAAGGAACCTTTGTGCACTATTGGTGAAAATGCAAACTTGTGCAGCCACTGTGGATCGCAGTATGGAGATTCCTCAAAAACTTAAAAATAGAACTACCCTATGATCCAGTAATCACAGTAGTGGGTATCTATCGAAGGAATATGAAGACACTAATTTGAAGGGACACATGAATCGTAATGTTTATAGCAGCATTATTTACAATAGCCAAATTAGGGAAACAGCCCAAGTATCCATCAAGAGATGAATGGATACAGATGTGGTGTGTGTGTGCGTGTGTGTGTGTGTATGAACATTACTCAGCCATAAAAAGGAATGAAATCGGCCATTTCCAAAGATGTGGATGGAGCTAGGGAGTATAATGCTAAGTGAAGTAAGTCAGTCAGAGAAACACAAATACCATATGATTTCACTCATATGTGGAATTTAAGAAACAACAAAAAATGAGGAAAAGAAATAAGATAGAAACAAACCACAAAGTAGCCTCTTAGCTATAGAGAACAAACTGATGTTTACCAGATGGAAGATGGGTGGGGGGATGGGTGAAATAGGTGATGGGGAATCAAGAGTACACTTACCACGATGAAAAGAAAAGAAAAGAAAAGAAAAGAAAAAAGAAAAGAGAAAAGAAAAAAATAAGAGTAGGCAAGAATGTTGAGAAAATGGAAGGCTCCATTTTCCTATTGGTGAGAACGTAAATTGGTGCAGTCACTATCATAAATAGTATGTAGATTGCTCACAAAATTAAAAATAGAACTCCAATATGGATCCAGCAATTCCACTTCTGGGTATTTATTCAAAGAAAATGAAAACATACATCTGAAGAGATACATGCGCCTGTATTGTTCACTGCAGTATTGTTTAATCATAGCAAGATACAGAAGCAACCTAAGTGTCTATTGATAAATGGATGAAGAAGATGTGGTGTGTGTATGTCTATACATATACAATAGTATACACATACACCTATATACATACACACACACAGTGGAGTATTAACCATAAAAAAGAATGAACTCTTCCCATATGCAATTAACAGACATAGACCTAGAACATATTATGTCAAGTGAAGTAAGTCATACAGATAAAGACAGATACAACTAGATTTCACCTATATGTGTAATCTGAAAAACAAAACACACAAAACAGAAAGACTCATAAATAAGGAAGCAGGGGGTGGAGACGGGATGAAATAGGTAAAGAAGATTAAAAGATACAAACTTCTAGTTATAAAATAAGTAAGTCATGGGATGTAATTTACAGCATAAAGCATATTGTCAATAATGTAATACCTTTATTTAGTGACAGATGGTAACAGGACTTATCATTGTTATCATTTTGTAATGCATAAAATACATTGAATCAGTAGGATTTATACCTAAACTACTAGGATATTAATTATACTTTAATAATACATGTTATTTAGAGACCATATAAAAGATATAGATATAGAGAGTATATTTTTTTTAACTGTTGGGTATTTTGGATTACACATGGAAAGGTTTTATCTTAGGTTGTATATACCTACTTTGGGTTATAACTGTAAAGACACAGAAGAGAAAAGGGGAGGGAGGAGGAGAACGAGAATGATAAAGCAAATGTGGTTAAGAGTTAACATATATGTTAACCTGGGTAAAGAATCTTTGTGTTCTGGGGCACCTGGATGGCGCAGTCGGTTAAGCGTCCGACTTCAGCCAGGTCACGATCTTGCGGTCCGTGAGTTCCAGCCCCACGTCGGGCTCTGGGCTGATGGCTCAGAGCCTGGAGCGTGTTTCCGATTCTGTGTCTCCCTCTCTCTCTGCCCCTCCCCCGTTCATGCTCTGTCTCTCTCTGTCCCAAAAATAAATAAACGTTGAAAAAAAAAAATTAAAAAAAAAAAAAAAGAATCTTTGTGTTCTTCTTGCAACTTCTCTGTAAGTGTGAAATTATTTCAAAATAAATTTTTTTACATACGGCCTATCAAGAGTCAATCAAGTTGCCACATCTCCTTTCCACTGATGTCTCTCTAAAGTGTTAAAGCTGAACAGGTCCCAGGATCTAACTTGGACTTCCAAAAGAGATCTGAGTCTCTCATAATCCCCAGAAGTCACCTAAATGTTTATGCCCTCAGTGAAAACCCAAATGCCAGGCACTATTGTAATTTAGCAGTGGTCGCTTCAAGTCAGTAACTGGAAATTACCATCCTATCAAACTACACAATGTGAGAATGTCAAAATAATTACATATAATCAGCTTTAGGGAGATGAACCAAGGTTTAAAGCCACTGTTATCCTTTTGGGAAGACAGTGTTGTGTAATCACCTTTATAGGATACATAGCTTTCACTGAAATATTTCAGCATCTATTAAGAGCACTCTGAAAAATAAGATTTCATCGTACAAGGCAGGTGGTACCTAGGCAACAAAATGAGCTTTTCTCTATGAATGTTACCCAGTTTCTGAGGCGTCATCAGGTCCTTTCCTGTAGTGCTCTTGCTTCATGTGTACATTCCTCCCTCTCACCGTGATGGTTATCAGGGGAAAGCCTTTTTGCAGCGTCCACGTGTTCATCATGGTTTTCACATCAAGGCCTTCCTGACGCCAGTGCTGATTTATACACAGAAAAAAACCGACATGTGACCACTCGCCCAACTCTAATAGAGAACCCAAGCTTGCGCTCACAGGGTTACTTCCTGTTGACAACCTCTGTGAGGCTTTTTCCTCATCCCTTCCTTGGCTCATCAGACCCTGTCCTCCTTCCTCCCTTCCCCACACTGTCTTCTGCCATAGCATTCCCACTAGAGCACTGATTACTTCTTTTCATTCTCTTCCTCTATCTACATGTGTAGGTCATGTCTTGAGAGCATGTATCTGGTTCTACCAGGCATACCTTGGGCTTGGCACACCGCACAAAGCAGGCATGGGAATGAAGGCAGAGAAGGGAGACAAAATGGCCAGGCATTCAACACCTATATATCATTACTGGCTCCCAGAGAAGCAACGCGGGGCGGGAGGAGGCGGAAATCATCAGTCAACAGCCTGTACTTCCTAAGTGGTAACATCAAGATAGTCCACACTCAACAGTCATAAATTCAAAGGAGAATACATTTTTGATACTAAAAAAGCTTCTGGAAAGAGCCTAAATGCCCATCAATTGATGAGTGAATAAAGAAGATGTGGTTTATATATACAATGGAATAGTACTTAGCAATGAGAAAAAATGAAATCATGCCATTTACAGCAACATGGATGGAACTGGAAGGTATTATGCTGAGTGAAATAAGTCAGCCAAAGAAGGACAGATATCATCTGCTTTCACTCATATGTGGAACTTGAGAAACTTAACAGAAGACCATAGGGGAAGGGAAGGGGAAAAAATAGTTACAAACAGAGAGGCAGGGAGGCAAACCACAACAGACTCTTAAATACAGAGAAAAAACTGAGGGTGGATGGGGGGGTTGGGGAGAGGGGAAAGTGGGTGATGGGCAATGAGGAGGGCACTTGTTGGGATGAGCACTGGGTGTTGTATGTAAGCCAATTTGACAATAAATTATATTAAAAGAAAAGAAAGATAACACTCAAAAATAAAAAAAAGCTTCTAAAGATATTTAAGAGCTAGTAAAAAAAGACAAAACATGCTACATAACAATCTAGAAATTACTGAATAAAACGATCTCTAAAAACCAAAAGCCAAAAAAATTAAAATATGGTGAATAAAATTTAGTTGAATCTGTGGATTTAACCTCCATCACCTAGGAAAATATACCACAAGTCCAGATAAACAGACTCACATTGTTTTGTGACTCAAATATTATGAATTCTTCACAGCTTAACAGTTAAACACATGAATTAAATCTAAATTCAGATCCCCACTCTGTAATTTACTAAGCATAGGCTTTTGGATTCCATATTCCCAATCTGTTAAAATAGAAGTAAAAGTACCCCACTCATGGTCTTATTCTGCAAAGTAAAGGAGGTAATGTACCTAAGTGCTTATTAGCACTTGCCTGACACATAGTAAGCTCTCCAGAATGTTCACTGCCCTTATTTGTTGTTTCACAAATGAAGACCTATGGAAATGATCCATATAGCCTGACTGATACAGACCCCATCTACCATAGAAACATGCCATACATTCACTGCTTTACAGAGAATGAAGCTCAACAAATCAGTACCAGTGATATCTGTTACCCAAGAATGCTATTCAACTCCCTTGTGTAGATAGTTCTCAAAAGAAATTATAAAAGACTGTCGGTCTGGTATAGTTTAAACACAATCTTTTGTAGAGAAGAATGACAGAATGAAGGGCCTCAAAGAGTTTGGCACAGAGGTTTCCTTCAAAGAATGCGGACTCAAAATATGTGCTTAGGGGTAGCATGTAGAGATCTAACAACTTACTGAGGATGAGGATGAATGTGCACCCCTGGAGCAAAAGCCATCCATTCTTTGTGTGTCATCGGCAGGACAAATCTAAAAACCAAAAAAAAACATATTATTCTCAGTTCTGTAGAAAACACTCATGATTCTGCTCAGATGGATTAATATGGTATAGGAAAAACAAAACAAAACATGATAATAAGCCTGTGGATTCCGAAAATAGAGATAAATAAAACCATACTCACACTTGCCATACTATTCCACAGGTCCTCATTTTTTGTGTTTTTGTAGCTATACTTCTGGAGATACTGTACAATACCACTTTTAAATGCATCAGCACTGAGATAATCCCTTAGCATATTCAGAATACAAGCTCCCTGAAAAGACAATGTCAAGTATCGTTATAGTTTAATCATCTAACCCACCATCACACTTTAAAAAAATTTTTTTTAAAGAAAGTAGGTTAAACCTAAACCTGTCTAGGGAGGGGATTGAACAGGACTGTTTTTGTTCTTTCTCAGTCCACTAAGCAGCCAAGTCTCCCACAGGACAAACTAACATCATGGCCCATTCCCATTACTCACAGGTCAGCAAACGGTGCAGCATCAACACTGAACCCTGGACCACCACCTGCTTTCCCCACTGCCACTCTAGTGCAGCAGTGGGGGCAGAAGGTCCAAGAGGTAGAAGCAAAGGTACCGGTTAAGGAAGGGAGGTACAGACAGCTGGAGCATAGAAGGCAAGAGTAACAATGAGAAAAGAGAATTCCTACATACCCTGTGTTCCTGGGTTAAGAGCTCTTTTCCCCTCCACCCCCATTCATGTGGATTGTAGATCACAAACTCAAATGCCTCTAATGGATAAGGGACATAAATGAGGGAATTCGTTCAAGGGTAAAAAAAAACTTTTCTGTTTAGGTTGTTTCTTCCCCTCCACCTTTTTTTTCTTTTTTTTTTTTCAATATATGAAATTTATTGTCAAATTGGTTTCCATACAACACCCAGTGCTCATCCCAAAAGGTGCCCTCCTCAATACCCATCACCCACCCTCCCCGCCCTCCCATCCCCCATCAACCCTCAGTTTGTTCTCAGTTTTTAAGAGTCTCTTATGCTTTGGCTCTCTCCCACTCTAACCTCTTTTTTTTTTTTTCCTTCCCCTCCCCCATGTGTTTCTGTTAAGTTTCTCAGGATCCACATAAGAGTGAAAACATATGGTATCTGTCTTTCTCTGTATGGCTTATTTCACTTAGCATCACACTCTCCAGTTCCATCCACGTTGCTACAAAGGGCCGTATTTCATTCTTTCTCATTGCCATGTAGTACTCCATTGTGTATATAAACCACAATTTCTTTATCCATTCATCAGTTGATGGACGTTTAGGCTCTTTCCACAATTTGGCTATTGTTGAGAGTGCTGCTATAAACATTGGGGTACAAGTGCCCCTATGCATCAGTACTCCTGTGTCCCTTGGGTAAATTCCTAGCAGTGCTATTGCTGGGTCATAGGGTAGGTCTATTTTTAATTTTCTGAGGAACCTCCACACTGCTTTCCAGAGTGGCTGCACCAATTTGCATTCCCACCAACAGTGCAAGAGGGTTCCCGTTTCTCCACATCCTCTCCAGCATCTATAGTCTCCTGATTTGTTCATTTTGGCCACTCTGACTGGCGTGAGGTGATAATGTGGTTTTGATTTGTATTTCCCTGATGAGGAGGGACATTGAGCATCTTTTCATGTGCCTGTTGGCCATCCGGATGTCTTCTTTAGAGAAGTGTCTATTCATGTTTTCTGCCCATTTCTTCACTGCGTTATTTGTTTTTCGGGTGTGGAGTTTGGTGAGCTCTTTATAGATTTTGGATACTAGCCCTTTGTCCAATATGTCATTTGCAAATATCTTTTTCCATTCCGTTGGTTGCCTTTTAGTTTTGTTGGTTGTTTCCTTTGCTGTGCAGAAGCTTTTTATCTTCATAAGGTCCTAGTAATTCATTTTTGCTTTTAATTTCCTTGCGTTTGGGGATGTGTCGAGTAAGAGATTGCTACGGCTGAGGTCAGAGAGGTCTTTTCCTGCTTTCTCCTCTAGGGTTTTGATGGTTTCCTGTCTCACATTCAGGTCCTTTATCCATTTTGAGTTTATTTTTGTGAATGGTGTGAGAAAGTGGTCTAGTTTCAACCTTCTGCATGTTGCTGTCCAGTTCTCCCAGCACCATTTGTTAAAGAGACTGTCTTTTTTCCATTGGATGTTCTTTCCTGCTTTGTCAAAGATGAGTTGGCCATACGTTTGTGGGTCTAGTTCTGGGGTTTCTATTCTATTCCATTGGTCTATGTGTCTGTTTTTGTGCCAATACCATGCTGTCTTGATGATGACAGCTTTGTAGTAGAGGCTAAAGTCTAGGATTGTGATGCCTCCTGCTTTGGTCTTCTTCCACCTTTTTTTTTCATTGTAACTTTCTAATTCCCAAAAACATCCTTCTTCTCCCCTCAAACCCCTCTATTCACTTCCTGTATATACTATCTTCTCTTAAATCTTTTTTCTAAGCAATAATGATTCCATTGACCCTGAAAGCCCTTCCTACTTCCTTTTCTTCCTAGAAAGAAATCACCCTTTAAGAAGTACAAAATCGGGGCACCTGGGTGGCACAGTCGGTTAAGCGTCCGACTTCAGCCAGGTCACGATCTCGCGGTCCGTGAGTTCAAGCCCCGCGTCAGGCTCTGGGCTGATGGCTCAGAGCCTGGAGCCTGTTTCCGATTCTGTGTCTCCCTGTCTCTCTGCCCCTCCCCCGTTCATGCTCTGTCTCTCTCTGTCCCAAAAATAAATAAACGTTGGAAAAATAAATAAATAAATAAATAAATAAATAAATAAAGAAGTACAAAATCTCCTTTTCTGAGAGAATTTCTTGTATCTTCTCAAGACATAGACTGTCCCTTTTTCTGTGGCTCTAGGGGACGGTGGGGATAACAGGCAAAGTCAGGATCCCTGAATATCGACATGGAGTGCATATCTCTGCCAAAAGAATGGATACTTTTTAAAGTTTTTATTGATGGGGCGCCTGGGTGGATCAGTTAATAAGCTTCTGACTCTTGGTTTCTGCTCAGATCATGATCTTACAGTTGTTGAGTTCGAGCCCCATGTTGGGGCTATCAGTACAGAGCCTGCTTGGGATTCTCTCTCTCCCTCTTTCTCTGCCCCTTCCCCACTCACACTTGCTCATTCTCTCAAAATAACTAAATAAACTTTTAAAAAACACAAATATTTGAAGTTTTTATGGAGGTATAATTTACATGTAACAGTTTCAGCTGTATAGTGATTAAATATTTGTATATACTGTGAAGTGACTACTACAATAAGTCTAGTTAACATCTGTTACCACATAGAGTTACAATTTTTCTTTTGATGTGGACTTTTAAGATGTACTCTTAGCAACTTTCCAATATGCAATACAGTATTATTAACTATATAGTACATGCTGTAAATTACATCCCAGTGACTTAAAGGTTTCCTAACTAAAAATATGTACCCTTTTAACCCCCTTCACCCACTGACAACCACCAATCTGTTCTGTGAAAGGTGAAGTTTTTTGTTTTTTAAGAATACCACATATAAGCAAAATCATATGGTATTTGTCTTTGACTTATTTCACTTAGCATAATGCTCCCAAGGTCCATCCACACTGTCCAAAGGGTAAAATGTCATTCTTTCTTGTGGGTGAATAATATTCTGTTGTATATACATATCACATTTTTCATCCATTAATTCATTGATGGACACCTAGGTTGCTTCCTTATCTTCATTATTGTAAATAATGCTATAATGAGTATGAAGGTGTGTATTATCTTTGAATTCGTGTTTTTGTTTTCTTTAAACACTCAGAATTGCTGAATCACACGGTAGTTCTATTTTTTAATTCTGCACAAAGAGCAATGGAGCTGCCCTACGCGTGTAGTTCTACTATAAATATATAATGTGTGTGTGTGTTTTTTTTTTCTTTTAGAGGCAGAGAGTGCGGGAGCAGGAGAGGAGGCAGAGAAATAGAATCTTAAGCAGACACCACATCCAGCATAGAGCTAGACACAGGGCTCAGTCCCACAACCGTGGGACAGACATTAATTGAAGAGACTCTCCTTTTCCCATTGTATATTCTCGGCTCTTTTTTCACAGATAAAAAAAAAAAATAACCGTATGTGTGGGTTTGTTTTTGGGCTTTCTAATTTGTTCCACCAAGTTATGTACTTGTGTGTTGTTTTTATCTCCCCTGAACTACTTATGGAAACATCGAAGAAATACCGTTCTGTTTACTACAAATAAAACAGCCTAGTACAATGATAATGACCTTCTCTGCCCGTTAAAAACAATGGAAACAGTTGGGAATGGAAAGAGAATTGGAAAAGCATCCTTGATCTCATGAAGAAGGAACTATGACTTTATCTCCAGGTTGCATTGCCAAGGGAAATTACCCAGGTTCCATGTAACCAGTGTCATAAGAATCCTTTTTTTTTTTCTTTTTTCTTGTCCAGAGAAGCCAGATATCAAGATTTTTATGTAAAATTTCCCACTAGATGTTAGCAACCATTTCCAATTCTGTATTAAACACACTGTATAGGACAGTATTTTGCAGTTCAACAATATAAACCATTTCTGAAAGCAGTGAAAGGCAAGCTACATGGGGCACGGATTTTTGCCTGGTACAACAGTTATGCTCAATCAAGGCCTATTTGTTGAATGATAAATAAAAGACAAAGTTATTGTAGACCATGGATTTTCACTTTATGACAGAGTAAATGACAAACTGACTATAATATAATCTTTAGGATTACAAACCAAACTTCAAGTTAAGCCTTAAAGAGTCAAGTTTCAGTTTAACTTAAAGTTAAGCCCCTGCCAGCATGGGACAGCATAAAAGGCATTCCATCTGGGTTGTTCCTTATGGAAAGCCACCCCACAACCCTCTGTCATCTCTCCACCAAAGTCTTTATAAGTTTGATGTCTAAAATGTACCCTTATAATCCATTTTTACCTTTTCATAAGAAACTTCATCAAACATTTCCCGAATCTGAGCAGGATTCTCTACAGCTGTCGACACAGGGTGTGAAGAATTTAATGCGTCTACCTCCATCACATCAAAACACTTGCCAAAGAAATAATCTTCCTATTGAGACAAAGACTTGATTTATTTTTAGATAAAAAATATGAAAGGACAAATGTTTTATCTGGGCTAGATAGAATTGCAGTTTTCTAAAGAGCATCCTAGAAACAATTTTAGGTGAACATTTTAGATTTTGTTCATCTTAAATGCCTATCACTTTAGAAGACAATTTTCTCTTAACTTAAAAATAGAACTATCATTCCTATAGTCAAACAGTGCCAAAACAACAAACTAAAATGTGTAGTGATTCCAACATCTCCAATCATCTTATTTTAAGGCAAAGAAATTTAAATTTTTTTTAATGTTTATTTATTTTTGACAGAGACAGACACAGAGCATGAGCAGGGGAGAGGCAGAGAGAGAGGGAGACACAGAATCCGAAGCAGGCTCCAGGCTCTGAGCTGTCAGCACAAAGCCTGACACGGGGCTCAAACTCACAGACCGTGAGATCATGACCTGAGCTGAAGTTGGACGCTCAACCAACTAAGCCACCCAGGCGCCCCATAGAAATTTAAATTTAAAACTATGTGGTCAAAAAAAAAATGGAGGACAAATTCCAAATATAATCTAATTTCTTAGGGCATATTACTCAACAGAATAACATACACACATCATCATTTTTATTATTAAGGCATATGTGGAAATGGGAAAATATTTATGATCCATTGTAGTACAATAGTTATATAGACATTACAACTATAAATTATGTGTACAGGAAGGTGAAAATGAGAAGTTAATATACGCCTAGGTCAAAATTATAGTGGGGTAAAGGATTGGTTGGGGGATTTTGTTTGTTTTTAAAGTAAGTTTCTTTTTTAGCTTTACTACATGCGATTTTCACAAGTTAAACACCTGATTTTTAAAATAAACATGTAAAGGTTCCAAAGCATTAAGTTTGGGACTCCCGAGTATAGGCTCATAAGTAAACAAGTGTTCAGTTACCTAAAACAAGTAGAATCATATTTGATTTGACAAGCAGGATACTATTGAAATAAAAGCAATCTGTACATAATCCTTCAGAGAGGAACCTAATGGTTGAGGAAATGATATGCAACAGACAGGCTGTCATTACTTCTAGCTTTTTTATAATAAGGGAGGATAAGATTTAACATAATTTCCTAACAATCACATATTTGGAAATAAGCAATCCAGTTAGGAAATAAGTATTTGTGTTACCTTTCAAGTTCACTAGCATTTTAGAAACCAGATTCTTATCTAAGCTATCAGGGAGTTATTAATATTTCCATGAATTCTATAATCAAAGACCAGCAACACTGAACAAAACAGCAGTATCAACTTGTTAAAAATAAGTAAATACTTCTTACAACTTTCAGTTCTGGATGAGTCACAGTGACAGATACAAACTCCATAAACTTCGCAAATCCCTCATTTAGCCAAAGATCATTCCACCATTCCATAGTCACGAGATTCCCAAACCACTAAAAGGAAAGTACTACATTATTCATACATTTCTACAGAGACTGGATTATCTACACAGTTACAGACATAAGGCATTCAGAAGGAAACATTTCATATGTGCAATGTCAGCATATAAGTAACATTTACAGAATTTTTTATCAAAGTAAGAAGAAAAACCTTTCGACATTCATTTTAAAACATGGGACCTTATGCTTTAAAAGAAATCATTTTTCCTATCGAAAAAAAGACAAAGTAAAGATGAATCGATACACTTCATGTATCAATATGAATAGTCTTTCAAGTCCCATAAAAGCAAAATAGATGTAGTTTCACCACAATTTTTAAAAGTATCATTTATCTTGTGTACCTGGTGGGCGAGTTCATGGGACACAGTCAAAGTAATGCCAAGCTTATTTGATGCAGAAGACTTTTCAGAATCAAACAACAGAACAGATTCTCTGTATGTGGTCAGTCCCCAGTTTTCCATAGCGCCACTCTCAAAGTCAGGAATGGCAGCAAGATCTTGGAAAGGACACAAAAATGTATTAACAGTCCCTAAACTAGACATTGCCCAAACACACTAACTTTCAGAATGGATGGGTGTAGGGATCAAAAGAAAAGAACTTATCACAACCTAGAAAAAGAGGCTCAGTGATTCAGGGTTGCTCTGCTATTGCATGACAAAGTCAGATTGGGGCCTCGGGCCTTCTGACTCCTCTTCCAACTTTCTGACAAGGAATTCAGGGATTGGATACTCTTAATAATAATTTCCTCAATTATACACTTGACTTTGGATGCCCTCGACTCCCATACACCTAAAATCTCAAACAAATAATAGTTTTAAAAGCCCATTTAAGAAGGAAACTGCAGATTTTCCTTACACTGTGTAAATGTGTTCATTAAGAAAAATTTATTGAGCACCCTCTCTATTTCTACCAAATATGTGCAAATAATGAAAAAGATGCAGCTTCTGCCCTTTGCTGTCTGCCCACTAATACAACTGAGTTTATCTTTAAGGTCAGAACGTAAAATTATCACCATGACATGTGCCTCAGAAATCTTATCAAGATCTGCTCCTGCTATTATTAGAAATTTACTGTATAGATTAGGGGTGAGAAGGAGCAACCTTCTCCTGCCAGAGGTCTAGACTTGAAGGGCTGCTGAGATACCATGGGAATGCCAATTTCGGGGATATAATACATAGCTGAGGTCATTAAATGCCACAACTTGAAATAATCTTGCAAAATTTCTACCTTGTTTGGGTAAGGGATATGGAATGCTGAAATAATCCTCATAAAACTCTAGAAGAGTCACTGCAGCATCCAGTGCGTAATCTGCCTGATGTATCTTGTCTGGCACAGCATATATGGAAACCTGAAGAGAAAGCACAGTTAGTTACTCAAATGCCATAGTGGCTTCTCTCCACGTGGGGAATAAACTTAGGAATTCTCTGAGCTTGTACCCATGGGTTAACAAGGCATAAAGAAATAGGAAGCCACAGGATGAAAGCACCCAAGATTTGGTAACCAAGATTAGATATTCAGGGCCGAAGCACCCCAATTTAGTACAGAATCAGAAAGCTGCTTTCATGGGAGGGAAGGTCCAGAATAGGTGAACAGGTAAATAGGGCTGTTGCCCAGCCCTAGGTAACAGGTATATAGGGCTGCTGCCCAACCGCAGCAGGCCGAAGTTGCCCAGAGGGGAGCTTGTTAGCAAAAGAAAGGTACCTTGATGTCCCTGAGGTAGCATGCTCTCACTCTCTTGTCCCCTATGCAAGCTAAGATAAACAGACAACGTCCCTCATGCCTGCCATAAACAACCAGCTGCCCAGCACCAGGACTTTGCTTTGTGTTGACCAAAACCCCTAACACTGCATATCTGCAAAACCCCCTTTTCCTCACACCTGTGAGTTAATGTTCATGGTTTCACTGTCTCTTTGTGAACATCCATCACGCCTTTAAGCCTTCTGATTCTAATAAAAACACAGCAAGGACCCTTACTCGGGGCTCTTGTCTCCTCCCAAACGTTAGCCTCTCTCACATTTTAATCCTGCGTCCCGATTTCTTGCTGGAGAAGAGAGAACTCCAGACCCTAAGTCTACAACAGATGGTGACCCAGGCCTGACATGGCCAGAAGGCGGTGCAACTCAAGGACTGCGGGATGCCATGGACCGACTAAAGAGCTCCAAGAAAAACACACCAGATTACAATCTCTTCCTGACGAACTAAGAGAAAAGCGAAACTATTTTAGAATTTGCTGCCGCGGAACTTTGGAGAGATTTATCATGGGAGACTCCCTATCCCCAGAGCAGAAAGAGTACATTCATATTTTACAATCATTGGGAAAGGTGGCTGGCACTATCTTCACTCAGAAAGCACTCCTTGAATTATGATTACCCAGCAACACTGCCTCAGATATCAGATCACAAGGAACTTATGATCTTGATATTAGGGAGCGAGTAGGGAAAACATTAAAATCTCAGCATTCCGAGGTGGCTAATGTCCTCCCCTGAGGTAATCCTTACTTGGTCCATTGTCCATACTGCCTTTCTCCCATTGAGTTCAGACGATGCATATAAAGATATAGAATTACCCAAAAAAGAGGAAAACCCTAGGCTTTTTTTATAGTCAGCCTGTGCCTTCACTGCCTTTACAGCCAGAAGATACACACCCTCTCTCCAAAGGGTGGGACGATATCGAGCCTCAAGAAACCTCACCGACTGGTTCTGATAAAGTCCTCACCCCAATGCAAAAGTGCATTAAGAAGCCCAGAAGGCCGGTGAATTCCAGGTGTTTCCCGTTGTCGGGCAAAACGGGCAATACGACCGTGAAGGCCTGCTCTTTCAAATAGTAAAGGAATTGCAGAAATCAGTTCAGCTGTATGGCTCCACAGCCCTTTTACGATCTGCATTTTAGAAACTATTTGTGGCACTATTCCATGTGTGCCTAGGACTGGGGCTCTCTTATAAAAATCATTTTGACTCTAGCCCAGTATGCTGTCTATGCCCAAGAGTTTCATGACGCTTGTGTAACTCGTGCTGTGCAAAACTTTGACGCTGCTATTCCAGCGTCTTTTGAACAACTGTCCAGTACAGGACAATGTTCCCAACTAAGGCAACAAGCTCAGCTTCCAATCATTGTCAGCAAAACAACGCACCAAAATAGTATGACTTATTTTACACAGGCCGTCTCTTTTAAAAGGGACTCTCTCTCTCTCACTGTTACTCCCAATATACTCTGGCTACTCTAACTACACGTGGGGGTTTCTCCCTCATTCATTTCCTTGGTCAATGACTACGATAATTAGAGCCAACTGTCTCTGGTTAGTCTACCTCAGGATGGAGGTTTTAAGGAATATTCCAAAGCAGCTGCCAAAACTCCTTTTGTCTTGGGGAACTTCTCTGTCTTCTCTGGCCTGACATAGACTGCCTAATGCCACAAGTGGAAAACAAAACAAAACAAAAATCTGTACCTGCTCATCTATCTGAGCTAACAGGCTTTAGGACCACGAGAACTCTTTCTCTGCCCTCTATGCCTTTATCTGCCTTCAGGCCAACTGTGGGCACCTCACCCTTTAGGCCTTCCCTTCCCACTCCTCAGGGTCCTGCACCAACTGGGATGCAACCTGCATATCTGGCTCTTCAATGCCTCAGGCAGCATCGACTCTTCCTCCTAAGAGCAAAAAATACCCCCTTAGACTAGGGCCACCCACTTCAGAATTCCTCACTGGTTCCACGGGAAAAAATTGACAATGGTAAACTTTTAAGAGGACACAGATAAAATGTAATTAAGATAGACATGTCTTTTAAATTATCAAAATTAAATAATAAAACTTTATTCTACTAAGGTTCACTGAAGGTCAAATAAGTTCATGTTATCTCTTTTCCAATTTGTCAGCCAAAGGATGACTTAAAGTAATGGTTAACTTTGTCTCATAGTTTTCACGGGTAATTGTTAAAATAGCTTTCAGGGTCTTTGGTAACCTGAAACTTTAACATTTTGCTTAAATGATAAATTAAATCTATTGAACATTTAGGCCTCTTCCAAATCAAATGGAATGGTAAAGCACTGCTTACTAACCGTAGGTTTGTGCTTCTGGTTTCTATGACAAAAATACTGAGGACATTTAAATCTATTAAAAAGCATGCTTTATGCTTAATGGATCCATAAGTCTGCCACCTAAAAAATTTCTGATGTAACAGATGGTTTACAATTGGTTACTACTTTGCTTTCAATGGAGACTAAGGTTTCTAAGAGTTAAAATTCTGCTAAATATAATTAAGGCTAATGGAAATAAGGAAAGTAACTCCATATATAAAAAAGTAAGAGATATGTAAGAAAGATATAAAAAATGAGCATACATTTTTGTTAAAGGTAATAAATAAAATTTTAACAAAAAGGGTAAAATGACAGGACAGCATGCCCTTTTTAAGTTGTTTTACTTAAGCCTTGGTTGGAATTACCCATTCCTTATAATCCACAAGGCCAAGAAATTGTAAAAGGAGCACATAGTATGCTCAAAAACATGTTAAAAAAACAAAAAAGGGAGAGGTACCCATGGCTATCTACATTACAACCTCAGCTCCTTCTTGATCATGCTATGATTACTCTTAACTTTTTAAATCTTAATCCTCAAAGACTAACAGCAGCTGAGTGACATTCTTCAAAATCAGATAAACCTCTCATCCTATGGTGCTATACCAAACCCCTGAAAGGGGGCCCACATGGACTGGGCCCACTAAACTTCTCACCTGGGGTTGAGGAGGATATGTTTGTGTTCTTTCAGATTCTGGACCTCTATGGATCCCCTCTCTGTTGGTTGGTGAAGCCATACCATGGAGACCCCTGGATATCTTCCAATGAACCAGTACTTCCAGAGAATGACTCTTAATGAGCAGCCACCAGCCCCCCTTTTTCAAGATGGAAGAAGCCTCTTCATTGACTCCTCATCCTGAAGCCACTCCACAAACGCAACATAACATGGGGAAGCCTTAATCTCCTGTCTAACCAGGCCGGCATCCTCTTACAACACAATGGTATTGCATATACCCCTGACTCGCATCTGATGGCCATGATCTCCATCATTGACAGGAATTCGATACAGGTAACCCTGATTCTTCTCCTTGTCCTCATTTGTCCAGGCCAAGCTCAATATTCATATTGGGCTCATCTCCTTAACCGACCTATATTTGACAGCTTAACACTCCTAGACCTGGATATTCCTGGTAGCAATAATGACACTGAATTCATGGGAGGAGCCAATCTTAACCTGCCCTTCCAAACTGAACAAGAGCATTGGCTTTATATGCCAAGACCTCAATGGTGGCTTATCCCAGCACCTCCTATGTGTGTTACCAAACTTAGCAATCTATCTGCTTGTCTCAAAGTAAGAATCAACTGGCTTTTACATGTACAGACCAAAATCTCTAAAAGGCCAATTTTACCTTTTTCTCAGCCACAAGCTTTGATATACCTCAAAAAACAAACATATCTCACACTCCTAATGTTCTAGCTTGCTCTAGTCTCAAGTATTCAGACCACCCCTGGAATAATATTCCTTGGACAACCTGTTATGGAGAGACTGAGCATAATCTTCACTGGGGCAATTGGACCATTATTGACAGGGGTCCTAGAAGACATCTTGAAACAAAATATTCAAATAAGACCATATCCTTTGACCAATCTAGTAGACAGAACATTTTTTGGAAGGACAGAGGCTTGTCTGGCCCTATAATTTCTGCACATAAAGGGAAATTAAAAGGACCCTGGCTTGTTAATCTTTGGAAGCTAGGCCTTTCTTCACTCATACTGTTAGCCATGGTGAAATTTATGTAAATCAACATATTAACATAACTTGGGCCTCATGCCTGCCATAAACAACCATCTGCCCAGTGCCAGGACTTTGCTTTGTATTGACCCAAACCCCTAACACTGCATATCTTCAAGATCACCTTTTCTCACCAACACATGAGTTAATATTCACAGTTTCACTGTCTCTTTGTGCACAGCCATCACACTTGTAAGCCTTCTGATCCTAATAAAAACGAAGCAAGGACCCTTACTCAGGGTTCTGGTCTCCTCCCGGATATTAGCCTCTGTCTCATTTTAATCCTGTGTCTGCTCTCTTGATGAACAAGAGAGAACTCCAGATCCAGAGTCTATGACATCTCCAGAATTGTATGGAAGATGGACATCAACAGTTTCATTTTGTGGAATATGGTTGCCACTTAGGAAGAAAATTGGAAGTTCGAATTCTTGTATTAATGCCACCTATTTCTGACCAAGTCCCCTTCTGAAAACTACAACATGCTGGATAAAGTAAACAAAAAGGTCTTTTTAAAAATGTTCTTATGGAATAATGGAAAAGTAAAGAAAACTTAAATGCCAAAAATGAGTAACAGTAGGACCCTCCTAGACAGAAGAGCCCTGCAGCCAGCTTTTGTCCTGAGGACACTAACCTAACACAGATGGACTTCAGCTTTGGTTTTCACAGCATTGAAGGTCTCAGGGGATAGAAGACAAAGTCCAGAGCCCGTCCAAGGGGGGAAACCCCAACAGAATATGCACCATGCATAAAGTTGAACCCTATAGGACCATACCCTTTCTGTAAAGATAAACTAAAAATAGCCATCCCCTTCCTCAAGGAGACTGCAAGGGGGAAAAAATGCCTTTTTCAAGTCTCGGTACCATATGGGGGAGGTTGTGGGAAGTCCTGAGTGAATCAGCAAGTTAATCTTCATGCTGGTTAGCAACTGGACTCACAATAACCAGGTGGCTCAAAAACCTGAAGCTAATAATTTGATTTAAAGCGGTTCATGGGCTGGTAAGGGCCCCCAGGCATCTGCCAGGAGCAAACAAATTCTCTGTGGAAGAACCCACTGTCAACTCAGGTAGTGTAAGTTCAATGTACACACAGGAACAAAACAATAACCAGCAGAAACAACAAATCACAGAATGAGACACATAGACTTCAGATAGGACAGTTAACTAGAATATAAAACGTTTAATGTGTTTAAAGAAATAAAAGGCCTAAAAATACTAATAGGTAAAAAGAATTCTTGGACCTAATTCCAATGTGTGTGTGTGTGTGTGTGTGTGTGTGTGTGTGTGTGTGTGTGTGTTGGGGGGTGTTATGCCCACACCTCCAAGCAGTTCTCCAACACCACCTGAGCATCCCACAGTTCCAACTCGATTCTGACACTACGCAGAGATACACCAGATTCCACAACATAAAGGTTCAGTCTTACAAAACTGTCCCCGCCCCCACTTCAGATGATATTCACAAGTCCAGGTTACCATCTGTGCTTCTGACCCACAGGCTACAGACTAGAGGTTGCAAAGACCTCCCCCTTAGGTTCGATTAATTTGCTAGGGCAGCTCACAAAACTCAGAGGAATATTTTACTTATTATAAAAGGATGTAACTGAGAAAGAGATGTGCAGGGCAAGGTATGGGAAAAGGCACAGAATTTCCATACCATCTCCAGGCAAGCCACTCTCGCTGAAATCTTCACACTTTCACCAACCCAGAAGTCCTATCTACTCAGGCCTCAGCGAAAACCAGCATAAATAAATTAGGCATCTTCAAATTAAAGCTCCTCTTCTCCAAAAAAAAAAAAAAAAAAAAAACCTATTTGCATTCAGAGCCCAACAACATATAGTTGAATAGGTTGCTCCTTATGCAATGGTACCCAGAAAAGGGGCAAGTACTCCTTGAAACAAGATCTTTTCTCCAGTATTCCAGTATTAGCTGGCATAAATGCTCTCCCCAGAGTCATTTAATACTCCAAGCAGACTGCTCTATTTTACTTCCTACTCAAGGCCAGAAATCCTCTGCTCAGGTAGTCAGTGACATTTACTTCTAAACTGCAGGAAGCGACAGCCAGAGGCAACCTCAGAAAACACTGCAGGATCTGGTCCAACTTACACATTTTAAAGAAATATAAACTAAGTTCCAAAGGGAGCAGAGTCAAGGTCAGAATGCCTGCTAAAGGTGGAGCCAGGACTATGATCTAGGCCAGGCCAAGCCTCTCTGCATGTTTTTGTGTTAGAACTTCATTATAAATACGAGCATCTGTAACAATAGGATGCCAACCTTCCTGGTTGGGCCAAGACTCAGGAATGTGCCCAAAATGTGGGGCTTCTAGTTTTAAAACCAGGACAGTGTCAGATCAGAACAAGCTGGCCACCCTATGTGACAATCACAGGTTCACCTTGATTCCACTCTTGGTCATCTTGCTAACAGACTTAAAATCTGAAATAATGAAAGCCACCAGGTAGGTGCTCATCTTCACAGTGACATCAAAATGGTCTTCTATGAGTCCTTCAGCAATAGTCACAGATTTAACCTAAAATCAGAATAAAATCAGCAAATAATCCAATTATCCAATGCATTGAAAACAGTTTATAAACAGAAATCTCCTTACCACCAGACATAATATTGAAAGTACATAGCACAATATTTATATAATTATTTTAAAATTTCTCTTTCTAATACCTGACTATAATTTAGATATTAAGACCATTCTACTCAATTTTTTTAAATGGGATATAATTCACATATCATAAAATTCACCATTTTGAAGTATATAGTTCAGTGTTTTTTTATTATGTTTACAGTTGTGCAACTATCATCACTAAATTTCTTTTCAATACCCCAGATGGTTGCAAACTAACTCATATCTGGTACATGAGGATTAATAATATGAATGGGACAAAGCAAACCTGAGATTGGTGGTTTCACTAAGAGGTAGTCCACCTGACCATAAATACAGGTTTGAGAATTATCTAGAAATACGATGTCTAATTTTTTTTTTCCCTGTGGGAAAACATGTAACCATGTACAGCTTAAATAGAGCCTCTATTTTCCTAAAAAAACTGAAAGTAACCCATGCTTGGGACTGACATGGCAAAGCTTCCTCCAAACTCTGATTTGCTTCATTGGAATCAGCTTTAAGTGCAATCAGGGAGAAGCCTTGCAGTGGGGTGGGGGTGATGGCGGTATAGTCTAAGAGGTCTGCTTCCAAAAAGGGAAGTGTAATACCTCAGGCAACACACAGCACTGGGGTGTGAGCTTGGAGAATGAGAACAAGAGGAGAACCAGCCTGGGAAATTCCATGTTAGCACATGCATTTTTCCTGAAATCTTATTTCTACCTCTATTTCAGTGCCCTTGTGCTTCTTTTTAATACCAACCAACCACCAGTTATGTGTGTGTGATGGCCACTCTTTGCTCACTTAAGTCCTGACTCTGATAGTCGACCCAGGTTTACTCTGGAAAAAACTCCAAATTACCTCTTCTTTTTAAATGCCTTCTGCCCTAGTCAAAATTTTCATTCCTGAAGTTGTGCTATTTACTAGGAAATTGCAGAGGAAATTTTAATAATTAATTAAAGTTAATTAATTAACCTTTAAGTGTGATTAAATCTTGCCCACTGCCCAAACAATTCAATATTCCAATGTTCTATTTGCTTTTCCAGCCACTGAAATGATCCTTTGAGACCCCATTGTCCTTCCCCCAAACTCCAGGTCCGCAGCCTGAGTTCAGGCTGATCCTATAAGATTTCTGCCAATGGGAGGGCTTTCCTGTCCAAGAGGCAAGATTACATTAGAGATTTTCCTCTCCTAGAGGTCTTAGATACCTATGGATTTAGCTCCACCATCCTTGTGAAGCCTCTGGAGCTCCTAGCCTACCTCCCGAAAACCTACAAGTTTCTCCACCAATCTTTTTTGGTCATCAGTATTCCCCTTGATTCCATCTTATCTCTGTGCTTTATTCTCTTAAAGCTGTGATTCTGTAGTTAGAGAACACATTCCCATCCCAGGGATGGAATGTTAATTGGAACCACCATGTTCTCTATCTCAAATTTATATCAGAAAAACAGCACAATTGTTTCCTGTGTTTTCATATACAAATGTGGGTGGAGTAGACAGAAGTTCTTAGCTGGCAGAAATTTGCAGAAGAGTGCTCATCACAGAACAGAGCACAGCCCTCTGAGGGGGGCTGTCAGAATCTTGTTTGAGGAAGGGATTTTTATGGCATTCAGTGGGGGAGGGGCTCTACAGAGTTTTTAGAGTTGCAAGGTACTGTCCTAGATGCTGGCTGTGGCTCTCAGAGTCCCTGTGTGCTAAGATTTTGCCTCCTTGGTCAGCACAGGAAGGAGCTGGTATACCCTTGAAGACTCTGGGCCAAGTCAGTTCCACCTGAGTGTCATCCACAGTGAGCTCTCTGAACAAAGCCTGCGTGTGCTTTAGGAGCTGATGTGCACCAGTTGCAGAATGATAGCCCTGCAGATGAGTTTTTCTGAGCTGCCAGAATCAGCTTAGAGTTAGGGGCACTTACTGAGTAGCTTTATTCATTTGGCATGGCCATTTTCTCACCACTTTTGAAAATCAGATGGAACACTGTCCATATTTGCTTTGGTATTGAAGGATAATGGTTTCCTTAAAGGGAACTGAGCTATCTATCACTACTTACCTTTTATACCATGATATTCCAAAAAGACTACTTTTTTTTTCTGTCAGCCCAATTTTATGCATATAGTTACAAATTATATAGCTAGTATTAGTTTATCATATATAGAAATTATAGAAAATAACTATATACTAGAAATATGGCCTTATTTGACAAAGCGTTCCCTTTAAAATCCTTTCAAAAGGTCATAAGACAAAATGAAGGCAAAAGCACTTTGGGAAGGGCACTCTCGTTTAAACCTGCCCTGATTCCTTACACAGTTTCCCTCCTGTCAATATCAATGACCTGGAATGAGACTTGTGTTGAAATCTTCCCAGTTTTAGGGACAGTTTCTTCTTTGGCTACAAATAAATTGTTACTTGAAACAAAAGGATAGCTTGGGAATGAAATAAGAAAAGTCATGCAATAAACCAAATAACACAGGTGACCTGAATGTTAATAACTGTCACTGGGGAAATGCAAGGCACAGCCTATCAACAGACGTTTCCTGTGAGTAGATACGCAGGAGTTCAGACTCACCAGTGGCATATTGGAGATGGACAGGTGCCTTGGCTCCCTTCTGATCTTGACGGAAAAATTTGCTTTGAAGGAAGGTTCATCAAAGCAGGGAAAGGCCATTCTGGCTGCAGTAGGTTCAAAATGTGTTGATGCAAGTACTCTAAAATTATGGCAAGTGAAATAAAAATATAATATAAAGCACCAGGGACTCCAAAATAGATGTATGTTTCGTTTCTAATTCCTAAAGATACCACACAATTATTGATTTCACTACTAAAACGAATGTTTCAACAAAAGTTATCACGAACTAAGTAAAAAGACAAGTAAAAATCTGGGAAAATTAATTGCAAGTTATCTGACAAAGGGTTAACAGCCTTGACAGACAATGAACACTTAAAAATGAGTAAGAGTATACGCAACAACCATGTGGAATAGCAGGCAGGTCATAAACAGGCAATTCGCTGAGAAAGGGCCTATAAATAGTCAATAAGCATATCAAAAACTGCCCAGCTTCCTCAATAACCAATGAAATGTAAATTAAAGAGACATACCTGTTGGCTTTTTGGTTCTAAAAGGATTGCCCCGATACATTATTGGTTAGGGATGAGGATTGTGGCAAGGAATATCAAAAGACTGTAGACCCTTTAACTTAGCAATTTTGTTTATAGGCATTTATTCCAAGGAAATGATTTTCAAAGATACTGCTATTGCTGAAAAGGTGGAAACATCCATCATGGTGGATTAGTTAAATCAATGCAAAACATACATTTTAATAAAGTCATTAAAATGATGTATAGGAATAGTCATTCATATGAAACATCTCCTCAACATATTAAAATAAAATTCCTTATACAACAGAAAATATAACATAGCTCCACTTACATTATGTATAACCATATCCAAAAAGAAGTCTAGAAGGATGATCCCCAAAATAAAAGTAGTGGTTATCACTAGGGGCCATAATAGGGATAAAATTGACTTTTCAAAACATTCTTTTTGGTAGCATCTGACCTTTTTTTAACCTCAAAAGAATAATATGGAATCAGAAGAATAAGTGACTATAATCTACTAGCAAATAAAATTTGATTTTAAAATTCAGCATAAAATCTCCCAAAATAGATTATACCTTCTTAAAAACAGAACAATAGAAAGGCAGGTGAGGATCTCTAAAAAGAGTTTTAACTGAGAAAAAAAAACTTTTCTTATAGGCTGTATGGGATGAATTACATCCTCCAAAAATATGTTGAAGTCTTAATCCCTAGTATCTGTGGATGTGATTGCATTTGGAAATAGGGTCTTTGCAGATGTAATCAAATTAAGATGAGGCCATCAGGTTGGGCCCTAATAAGACCAGTGTCCTTACAAGAAGAGGGAAGCTGGGGGAATGGCTATGTGACAGCAGAGGCCAAGTCCAGACTGATGTAGCTGCAAGCCAAGAAATGCCAACAAAGGAGGGCCACCACAGACTAGAGAGAGGGAGGGAAGGATTCTTCTCAGAGATGTAGAGAGTGTAGCCCCGGATTTTGAATTTCTGGCCTCCAGAACTGTGAGAGAATAAATTTTTGTTGTGTTAAGGCACTCAGTTTATGATACATTGTTACAGCAGCTGTAGAAAACTAATACATAGACCGAGAGAACTAAAAACATTTATTATATGCCAGAAATCTAACTAAATAAACAAACAGGTACTTTGACAGAGCTGAAGGAAAGAAAACTGGTTAAAACAGAATGAAACGTGACATCCAAAAACACAAAAAAGAATCTACTGGCCATGTTTAGCTGTATAAATGAAACGCAAAATCAAAACAAGGAAAAGCATTCAATGATCAAGGGAGTTTTAAGAGATAATCCATATGAAATCATAAATTTAGTATGGGGGCAGCACTTGAAGTTTTTAAAAAAATAGAAAAAAAGTACCTTACTTCCCCTTCCTTGGTTCTGTAGGTGCTCTTATAAAATCCATTTAAATGCTCAGAAAGGGTGCCAGCATAGTCAATGACAACTGTGTACAGGAGCCCAACAACCAGAGGCTCGGGAGCCAGAAGTGCGATTTGCTCATGAAGCGGGTATTCCAGGACTCTCAACGGTTCTGCAGTCAGTCTCTCTCCAACTCTCTTCCTGAGGGTGGCCTTAGATATTTGCAGGTGGTGACTATGCAGGATGATGGTAGTGGTAGGCTGGCTGGCTGTGATTTCTATTTGAGTGGTTCCCTCGAAAGTCAGAGTGGTGAGATTTGCATGGATCATGAGATCATAATGAACCGGGCTGATGTGCTCAGGAAGTCGAATTTTATCCCAAGGGAATGGTGACCCATTACTAGCTTTTGGAGACGAGGTGTCACTGCTCTGACACCAGGAAGGAGTTGACACAGTTAAGAGAATCAACAGTGAGGACAGTAGAAGCAGCATGGTTCCAAGTGGCCATTTGACGGACAGAGATATCATCTTCTTGCTCACACTACCTAGTGGCACAAATGTATAAAAGGCCCCCCACCCCAAGGAAAAAAAAAGTGAGTCACTAAAATATTATCAAGATTGCATAATTTCACATTGTATCTACCCAGGATTAACAGATACAGATACAAACTTTCAAAAGGTTTAGGTCTTTTCCCGAAAGTAAAATTACCTTCCCTATGTTACTGATTCATAGAAGAAAGAAGTTTATGGTTAGCACCAATCTTAATATCTATTTAAAAAGTATCATTTAGCTTTACAAATTTAAATGAACTCTATCATTCAGGGTTCTTGGTTGAAGAACAAGCTCACTAAGTAGTTCATCAAATGTGTCAGAGTTGTCAGGACATTTGGGAAACCAGCCCATAAAACAGCAAAGATTGGGGCGCCTGGGTGGCTCAGTCGGTTGAGCATCTGACTTCATCTCAGGTCATGATCTCGTGGTCAGTGGGTTTAAGCCCTGCATCAGGCTCTGCTGACAGCTCGAAGTCTGGAGCCTGCTTCAGATTCTGTCTCCTCTCTGCCGTTCCCCACTCACACTCTCTCTCTCTCTCAAAAATGAAACAATGTTTAAAAAAATGTTTAAATAAATATATAAAACAGGCAAAGATGGACACCAGAACCGTATCAGAGAAACTGGCCAGGTGACCACTCCCACCCACACTGGACCCACACTGGAGGAAGCCACCCTTCTGCCTAGGGATCAGATGCTGGCCACTGCTGCAGCCACTGCCAATGTGAGGTCTCTGCTGCCCCTGCAATTTGGCAATACTTCTTTCAGCTGAGGTCAGGTATCCACACCGCCCGCCAGTCAGGGAGGCGGAAAAAGCAAAAATCTGGATTTCACAGCTTCTGCAGGAAGGGACAGGTCTGGCTCCCCACCAAGCTCACAAAGTAGAGAATTACTAACATAGAGGAAGCATAGGAAGGAGACACAGATGCTGAGTGGCCAGGACTGTGGGGAGGCAAGTATCCCTAACAGTAACCTTCAATAACAGCGGCCGGCATCTTTGTCAAATTGTCGTACCAAAAGTTAATCTAATATTAATTTAGCCAGGAATGACTTAAAGAGTTCACATCAATAGTCTGTGATAAACATAGCAATCCCCAGGATTCTCTCTTGCAATTATCTAACAAATATATGTTGAA
Source organism: Lynx rufus (assembly GCF_022079265.1). Taxonomy (NCBI): domain Eukaryota; kingdom Metazoa; phylum Chordata; class Mammalia; order Carnivora; family Felidae; genus Lynx; species Lynx rufus. Next base: position 158,656,225 of record NW_025814823.1, read on the forward strand.
TGCCTGCTACATACAAGGCCATGTGCTGAGTACCGTGTGGGATAAAATAATACACAACACAAATCCCACAATCAAGGACTTCAAAATCTGGAAAGGCAGGAAACATTCATACACAATGAAATGCAACAGAGGAAGTGTGGAGCATTTTAGGAATAATAATAAAAGACAGTGCTGGGGGAGAAGGGAGAGAGTGACTTTGGCTGCACAGTGACTCTGGGATTCCTTCCTGCAAGACCAGCATTGGAGCATGGTTTGGAAGGAAGGGTTGGATTTGAAAATGAAGGGAGGGCATTAAAGGCACTGAAGGAAGAGGAAACCAGGGCGGGAGTTAAAGCACAAAGGGAGAAAGTGGAGGGCTGGCTGGGCAATCAATGTGGACAGAAGAAACCCTAGGAGAACTGCATGCACAATGATTATTCACAAGGCAAGGAGGGAAGTGACTCCAAATGACGCTCAAAGCACGCTGGGAGTCATTCTGCAGACTGTATTTTGTACTTTATTTCAAAGGTCATAGGACACAAAAGGAATGTGAATTTTAAGAGAGTAGGCAAGCACGCCTGAGAACTGAGCATATTTCTCTTAGACAGAGACGCCTCTCTAATGGGTGTTTTCCAGGAAAGGATCCGTGCCAGATGAGTCCAGGTAAGTGATCCTAATTCCCCCAAACTCCTCTGGCTCCCGAATATACAGATCACATAAGAAAAGTAGTAATGCTACAATGTGGTACATGGGATTCTACCTCTGTATCAGCGGTTCTCAACTCCGGCTGCATATTAACATCACCTAGGAGGCTTTTAAAATGACGGGTGCCTGGATCCCTGTCTAGAATAATTAAACTGAAATCTATGGTGATGAGGTCAGGGCATCAGAATTTTTAAAAACCTTCATCTAGAGATTCTCCTGGAGAGCCAAGTTGAGAACCTCCTAGATAATCCTTGGCAAACCCTGGTCTCACCCCTTGAACCCCACACAGAGGGATATAACTTCAAGGTAATAACTGATGCACTGTCCCCAGGCCCTCATCGTCCATCCTGCTCCCCTCCCAAACACACATTTAAAGGTGCCTAAATCTGCCTTCCCCACAGAAAGGGTACCAACACAGCAGAGACAATCACTCACAGAGGCACAAGAGAAGACACAATCAAAGGTTCACGCCCATTCTAAGAACAGGTTTTTCTGTTTGTTTGTTCACGTGTTTCTTGTTGTGTGTGTGTGTGTGTGTGTGTGCATGTAGGAGCCAGCTACAGGATGCTTCCAGCCATTGAGAAGTGAAGCAATTTGAAGGAGAAGAGTAAAGTTTGTTTGTTTTTTTTTTCAACATTTATTTTTGGGACAGAGAGAGACAGAGCATGAACGGGGGAGGGGCAGAGAGAGAGAGGGAGACACAGAATCGGAAACAGGCTCCAGGCTCTGAGCCGTCAGCCCAGAGCCCGACGCGGGGCTCGAACTCACAGACCGCGAGATCGTGACCTGGCTGAAGTCGGACGCTTAACCGACTGCGCCACCCAGGCGCCCCGAGAAGAGTAAAGTTTAACACCAAAGCGGTAAAGAGTGCCCACTTCTACTTCCTCAGGCAGAATTCCAGCACAGGGGCAAAATGATGGATTCCTTCTGAAGTTGGGAGAGCAGAAATAAAGGGAATTTGTGTGATGCTTCCATTTTGAATTTCTGATGGCAGTAGCTTTGTGGATGTTACCTGTACCCCAAGATGGTAGAGAGTGCATTGAAGGTGTCAGGTTTGGGCATGGGAGGACTCCAAAAGTCCCCAAGTGGTCTCTAAAAGTCCAGGAGGAAATCTAAAATTTCCAACTGGTTCTGAGCTGACAGCAAGGTCTACAGGCTGCTGAAGGAATTGGCAGGGAGACCTCATATCAAAGGCTTTGCAAGGTTGAGTCGATGAGGGGAGGGGGTCAAAGAGATCATGGCTGTGTCTCAAAGGGGGATGTAATGCCAGGAAACCAAAATGGAACATGTAATGTAGACAGCATAAATGTGAGAATACAGATGGACATATCTCTAACTATTGCTATATCAATAATATATAATGCTTACTGTCAGATAATATATATTACACTTACAGTAAGATAATGATATATATTACACTTACAGTAAAGAAAAAGAAAACCTGACTTTGAGTTCCTCCTCTGCCACATACTTACTGTATGACCTTGGACAGGTTATTTAATCCCAGTTTTGTTTGTGTGTAAGTTGAGATAATACCTCGTTCATAGCATTGTTGTAAGGACTGAGTTAAAATATCTTCTTTTTTTTTAATGTTTATTTATTTTTGAGAGAGAGAGAGAGCACAAGCAGGGGAGAGGCAGAGAGAGAGAGAGACAGACAAACAGACTCCAAAACAGGCTCCAGGCTCTGAGCTATCAGCACAGAACCCAATGTGGGGCTTGAACTCACCAACTGTAAGATCATGACCTGAGCTGAAGTCGGACACTTAACCCACTGAACCACCCTGGCTCCCCTAGACTGTGTTAAAATATTTTCAATTGTTCATTTGACAAATATTTATTGAGGGCTTATTATATGCCAAGGATTTTGCTGGACACTGGCAATGTAAGATAGCACGCATCCTCTTCCTCAAAGAGCTTATGGAACTGGGATGGGAGGAATTTTTCCCCATGATTAGGGCTATGTAGGAAAAACCCACACATATGAAAAAGAGAATAGCAGGGCAGACTGATTTATATTGGGGCTCTCTGAGGATATTTTAGCTGAGATTTCAAGGACAAATTCAAACTAGCTAAGAAAAGAGGGAGAAGGAGAGTTTTCCAGAGAGGAAACAGCAAGCATATTTGCAGGCTCTCAGACAGTAGAGAGTGCTGGTTATAAAGGCTAGTGAACCTGAAAAGGGCCACATGGGACCAGACCACCATGTGGACTGTAGACATGTTAAAGATTTGGGATCCTATCCTAAGTACGATAAGAAGCCACTGGGTTTTGAGCTAGAAGGTCTTAGGATCCAGTTCACATTTTTAAAAGCTGCGTGGAACAAGAAAGGAGCATGAGTAAAGGCCAAGGAACCAGTTAGATAGTAGTCTCAACAGGGGTGGCTGGGAGGCTCAGTCAGTTAAGGTTCCAGCTCTTGATTTCAGCTCAGGTCATGATCCCAAGGTTTGTGAGTTCAAGTCCCACATGGGGCTCTGCACTGACAGTGCAGAACCTGCTTGGGATTCTCTCTCTCTCTTCATCTCTCTCTCTCTCTCTTTGTTCCTCCTCTGGCTTGTGCTCCCTCTCTCAAAATAAATAAACTTTAAAAAAAAGAAAAGAAAGTAGTCTCAATAAAATAAGCTAGTGGCTTGTACTCTACTGGTGTCACCAGAAAAAGGGGAAGGAGTGACAGAAGGGAGGGGAGAGACAGAGAGATGGATGTACTCAACATCTACACTTGGGGTGAACCAGAAGTGGAGAGTGACATAAAGAACACATCAGAATGGTGCCAGGTTTCTATAATGAACATCTGGTTAGTCATACATGGCATTTACTGAGATGGAGAAGACCAGAGGCGCAACAGTTTTCAAAGGAGGAGAGGGAATGAAGGGTTCGCTTTTTAATGTTTAATTTGCTATGTCTCTGAGACATCCAAGGGAAAATATCAAGCAGGTAGATGAACACACAGGTTTAGAGCCCAGAGATAAAAGTTTTCAAGGACTTTCCTGTACTTTACTGCATTTCTTTAAAGTTTTAAAAAGTATCTTCCTTTGGCATCTGATCTTACTAAATAAAGCATGTTTCAACAGCCAATGCTGTAGATGAAAGTGCAACAGTAACAGAGTACCTAACATTACTTCACTGCCAGGAAGTTACTTTAGAAACCTTATTTAGAGGGAAGAAGGAAAGGAAAAGGAAAAGGAAAAGGAAAAGGAAAAGGAAAAGGAGAAAAGAAAAGAAAAGAAAAGAAAAGAAAAGAAAAGAAAAGAAAAGAAAAGAAAAGAAAAGAAAAGAAAAGAAAAGAAAAACCTTATTTAGGTTCCCTTTGCTGATCAGGACTTTTCCCACTCACAAAGAAGTCAGGGACAACTGATCCTGGGTGACTACACCCTTCCCTTTATTGAACACCACTCAATGTGAAATCTATCATCAAGAAGCAATGGGACTTTCTTCCAAAATGTCCTGAACAATTTAATTAACAAGCATTGATAACAGTTGGTCACTGCTGGTAACAATAAAAATGCTGAATTAACTTGAAATTTTTTTTTTTTAACCAATTAAAATTTTTCTGTTTAGGCCCACCTGAAAACGTGCTGTGTATCCGTACAATTCCAAATCTTTGGGAAAAGAAACAACACTGGCCATTTTTTTTTGTTAACGTTTTTGTTCTTGTTTTTGATTGTTGACCACATCCTGAGTTGAGAGCAAATTCTCTGGGCATTCACCAGAAAACTGAGCATTTCCTTCTGAACCTGGCCTACACAAAGAACCTTCCAGAAAACGCTAAGGAAGTGTCTTTTCTTCTCCTTCCGTGAAATTAACGTGCAAGCCCACCTGGCGAGTGAGGCACCCAAACAGGCAACTTTAATTTGCTCAAACAGGACAGCTTTATCTGAATACAACTCGGCTAGAGCCAGAGTGAAGGGAAGACAGTGGCTGGGAGCCAGTACAAGACAAGCAGGGAAAAAACTGTTCTTGACACTTATGCACTCTGATCCTTCAACACACCCAACCCAGCAGTTAACCCAAAGCCACGTTCTTTTCTCCGGTAACTATCCCCAGGGGACCCCTCTCGGCCAAACCCGCGTCCACCCCGCCCCTCCCCTCCACTTGGCCCTACTTGGGAGCCGGGTGGACTTGGAGTTTGGCAGGAACCCAGTCGCGAGGCGGAGCACCGACGAGGCTCCCGCCTTCCAGGAAGAGGGGGGCCGAGAGCGCGCGGAGTAGGAGTACCGGCCCTGCGCCCCCTGCCTTCTCCTGGCCCAGAAGGACCCGAGCGGGACCCGCAGGCCGCGGAGCCCGCCGCCCTACCCGCGGACTCGGGCCCGGGCCCCGCAACAACCCCCGGCCCCGCGTTCCCACGCGCCTCGCTGCCCTCCGCCCCGCGCCCTCGGGCCTCCCCGGCGGGCGCGCGGAGGTTGCTCTTCTGTAGCCCCGTAGCCCGCTCCCCGAGGGGTGTCCTGGGGACGGGCGCGCTGTACCTGGTGGTCCGCAACCGAGCCGACTCACCCTGGCGCCGCTGCCGCCTGCCTCGCCTACCCCGGAACAGAAAGTGAAAGCGGGGCCGGGGCAGAGGCAGGCGGGCGCGAGGTGCGCAGCTGCCTGCGCTCTCCCGGCAGGCGCGGGAGAGCCCTAGGCTGAGGCGGGAGTTGCGACGAGGGAAACCTGTGCGGAGGGACCGCCGTAACCCCGCCGGGAATTCGCAAGAGTGCTGCACGTAAGGGAAACAGAGGAGGTGCAACGCAGGGCAGGCAGATCGGGCGGGAAGGAGCACCCCTTTATGAATGCAGATCATTTTCTCTGAGTGTGTCTTTGAAACCTACCCCCCCCCCCCCCGCAACAGTGGTTAGCCTTTGGCACTCCCAGGGTTGGGCGCATTAAAAAAGGGTTGGTGCGGCCGTAGGTGACCCGGGAGGGCCTCGAGCTTGCTTCTCTACGGAGTCTGGACGGGCTCGACGCCGGTTGGACTCAACTGGTGTCCATCATCTCGTCTCTGCAAATGGACTGGGAGCTCTTGGCCCGCCTCCGAAAGAAAAATGAACCCAGAACAATTCTTTGTTGTGTGAAATGCTGAAACTTCTGGGCTTTTAATGGACAGGAGTTATGCTAGGAGATGCCTCAGAGGAAGAAGGGGTTAGATACCTCCCTGGAACTTCCCCACCATTACCAAGGGGGCTACTCGGACCCCCCCCCCGCCCATTTGCTGCTCCCCATATTAAAACGCTTCCTCTGCTTTTCAAATCAAATGACCATTTTCTACGCTCCCCTTAGAATATTAAGACTGGATGAAATGTCGAAAGAAAGAAAGAAAGGAAAGGAAAGGAAGGAAGGAAGGAAGGAAGAAGAAAGAAAGAGAGAAAGGGAAAAAAACCCTCTTTAAACAATCTAGGGTAAATGAAATAATAAGACAGGAAAACGCAAGCTTTCATGCTCACCAAATGCTACAAGTTGGTGAGTGGACCAATCCCTCTGAGACCTTTTTTTTTTTTTTTTACTAAGGCTTTCTCCTCTCGGTTTAGTCTCTTTCCCTTTGAGAATTTGGGGTACCACACTCAAACAGAATTTCTCAACCTTTGTTTCTCAATTTTTCTTCCTTTAGAAAAAGAACAAAATACATTTTGTTCTGCATAGTGTCTCCAGTCAAGGGTATTTTGTGATACAAAATTAACATCCTGTCCCAAGCCCCAAACAAGGTGAGATCAAGGGAAGTTTTTTCATTACAATTCAACCAGAAATGGGCTTTGGGATCAGGTGATGTTTTTCATCTGCAGCTGTGGTGGCAATGTGAGCGGATAGCTATAGCCTCCAAGGCCTCCAGATGTCAGTGAGTGATCCGGTTTGCTCACATGAGAACTTCTGTCCAGTAAACTCATGCATGCTTTGTGGATCAGGAGAGGCAAATGGAAGATCTCCCACCAGGCATTTTGAATAATAGCAGGTGTTCCCTAGGAATCTAGGAAACCTTGTCTCATTAGGGACTGTGATCACTTCCCAATTCACCTGTTCATTGAAAGCAACAAATAATGCCAACCTCATTTTGTGTTTTGTATGCACGTAATTAAAAAGGCAGAAAGGAAAAATAACTAAAATGACCAGTGACATTTTAAAGACTAATTTGTATGTTGTATCAGTCAGGGTTCAATCACAGAGAAGAGAATCTATTCAAGGTATTTAATTTAAAAAGGATTTGTTGCAGGCTTTTACATGAGGCACCTAATCAGTGGGAAGGCTTAAAGAACACACACTAGGAGGAGCTTCCAAGAACAAATTCCAAAACCACAATGTAGAACATGGCCACCATTGAAACTGGTTCTCTTGTCACAACTCAGAAGCCATCTGCTAAACTGGGCAGTTGTTAGCCCAGCCGATGGCTTCAGAATCATGTCATGATGTTACAGTCTGCCCAGCAAAATCAACCTCTCAAGCCTGGCCTCTCTTTCCAATTAAAACTCAGTTTCAAATTCTACTCTCCTGCCAGTGCTTCTGTTTGGTGGAGCCTAATGTACACCCAGAGCTCTGGAGCAAGATCTGGGCAAAGAAGTATTTGCTTTCCAGACTGCAATGGAGTGAGGAATTCTGAAACAAGGTTGGAAGATGTACTGAGTAAGCCAATCACAATATTCACCACGAATATTAAACTGTATTGAAGCTGAGCAAATAAAAAAATAATTATGAGGAAGCCTCAAGTAATTTTGAATATTTTATGGACAAAAAAATAATAATTGTAAAATTGATTGTAAATCTAACTTATAAGAGGCATGGAGCACTTGGAAGTGTGATGTATGTTTGCCTCTGTGACACTTTGCCAAGCATCAAGTATTACACTTTGCTACCTTTGAAATGTCTCTAGGGGCTTTTCTTTCCCACTTTTGTCTGTTCAGCACCCATTCTTTTCCTCCTTCTGGTAAATTCATAGTCACATGACTCCGTCTTAGCCTAGGATGAACATAGCAACCCCATTCTCTGGCCACAGTGACTGGTCCAAGTGACCGAGGCTGGCTGGGTCTGAGAACCCAGAGGGCATCCCACAGGACGAGCCAACAGAGTCCTTGTCTTCATGCAGAATAGAAATCAAATGCAAGCCAGGAGGAAGTGAGAGCAGAGTTTACTGAGGATATGGAGAGGGTATAGATACAGACAGAGCATTTTGAAGATTCAGAAAGGAAAGAAGAGTGAGTCTCGTCTTTGCTTGAGGTCTAGGGTTTTTATTGAGAATTGTGGTCTGGTGTAGGTGTCCTCTCAGGCACCTAGGAACTGGTCAAAACAAGGTTGCAAGTGCTCAAGTGTCCTACACGAATCATTTACCCCCTGGAGCCAAGGGTCTTGGCGTCAAGGTGTCTGGAAAACATAAATGATGACCTCACCTAGTCACTCCTTAGATGCTATCTATTGTGCTGGAAGACTCCAAAAAAAAAAAAAATCATTAACTCCTTGACCCTTACAAGGAGGAGATACACTGTACTTACTATAAGGCATGTGTAAGGTGGGGGTGCAGGAAGAAAAGCAGGAAAAGGAGCAAAAACAGCAGTTCTTCATGGAGTCCTACAGTTTCCCTGTCTCACAAGGATTAGCACATGACAAAAGCCAGGACATTCAGAGGCTTTGCCCAGCATTATTCTGGCTGATGCTAGCCGAGAAGCCTCTTTTTTTCCCTTTTTCTTTGTGAGCCCAATGCTGTAAGATATGGCCTTAGAGTTCCTGGCCAAATTCCCACTGTGGGGCATTGCCTATGAATATGAAACCCACACAAAAGAGGGAAAGAAGAAATTAGAGGCAGAGTTTGAGAGATTCCTTTGTTGTGCAGATTTTCTGATTTCACCCTCTTGGCATGAAACTACCTCCTTCCTGAGGCTAGTTCTTCAGTTTTGTGGGTCATCCCACATCTTTCCAATAAAGCAGCCGTTTTGGATTAAGGTTGGTTGAATTGGGTATCAGCTGCATGCAATTTTAAGACAGTAAACAAATCATAGTCTCAATTTTATAACCCACTAACTCCACTACTCACTTGAAGGAAGGTAGCGTAGTGTCTTTTGTGTCCCGTGGGAAACGTGAGATTTTTTTTTTTTTCTTTGCTTCCCATACATTGTTTGAAGTTGATTAATCCAAATTCCAATGAAGCCTAAACCTGAACTACATTTCTAATCAACCAACTTGATGTAAGTAATTTTGATAATGTCACTCAATTTTAGATAAGCATCCTCTAAGAACAACTCCATTTTTTCAAAGACTCATTGATAAAGCTGGGACAGCACAATCACCCAGTCTTTACAATTGCTTGCTGTGTACTCTGGAGAGCCCCGGAAATTTCCCTGGCAATGGGAAGCAGCCAAAGGAAAAGTGCTGTGACCCCAGGAAGGGAGGAGAGCCTATGGCTCCATGGCACAGGCTTTGTAAGTTTTGGAGTGTGTATATGTGACAGAGAGAGGGGAAAAAAGGGAATCAAAACTTTTCCTACCAATAACACGTATTACTTGCCTTTAAGCTTCCTCAAAGCTCGGTTATACTGTAAGTTTGAATGACTGAAAACCTGCCCCAGAATCTCTCTTTTCAGATACTACAAGACCAGATCAGATCAGCATTTAGAAATATGGCATATGAGGGGCACCTGGGTGGCTCAATCAGTTAAGCATCTGATTTCAGCTCAGGTCATGATCTCACAGTTTGTGAGTTCGAGCCCCATGTCAGGCTCTGCGCTGACAGCATGGAGCCTGCTTCAGATTCTGAGTCTCCCTCTCTCTCTGCCCCTCCCCTGCTCGTACTCTCTCTCTCTCAAAAATAAATAAATAAACATAAAAAAAAAAGAAATACAGCATATGAAATAATCACTCTCAAAAATGGTTTAAATTAGGGATGGGGGCACCTGGGTGATTCAGTCAGTTAAGAGTCCAACTCTTGGTTTCACCTCAGGTCACTATCTCACTGTCTCACGGAGCATTGGGCTCTGTGCTGACAGTGAGGAGCCTGCTTGGGATTCTCTCTCTCCCTCTCTCTCTGCCCCTCCCCTGCTTGTTCTCTCTGTCTCTGTCTCTTAAGAATAAATAAATAAACTTAAAAAAATTATAAATAAATAAGGGATGAGTTCTGAGTATTGACATCCACCTTTTTATAAACACTGTGTGCATTCAGCACAATATTCTAATATTTTGTGATGATATCGTTGCCTTCCATGACATCACCAAAAAACTGAGCATATAGACTTTCATTAGCTATGGATTTAATATTAAAAGTTTTGACTATTTGGGGGTGACTTGAATGTCTAGAACTTGAATAGTTGGTAATTTCACTGAGGTGTGAATTAGAATTATAATGAACTAATGCCAGAGAAGGAGCCACTTGACCCTTGAATGGACCTATCCAACCATGCAGAATCCATACCCCAATCCAATCCTGTTGGTCTCCATTCATCATCACAGGTGCAGTCAATTTCTGAAGTGATAAAAATCTCAAAACAACAAACAGGGCACCTGGGTAACTCACTTAGTTAAGTGTCTGACTCTTGATTTCAGCTCAGGTCATGATCTTACAGTTCGTGGGATCGAGCCCCATGTCGGGCTCTGTGCTGGCAGTGCAGCACCTGCTTGGGATTCTCTCGCGCTCTCTCTCTCTGCCCCTCTCTTACTCTCAAAATAAATAAATAAACATTAAAAAAAAATAAGCTGCATTTCTAAAACTTCATTAAGGATCTTGAAGGGGTCACAAATTTTTAAAATTCATTTTACTCCATTTTCCAGGAGAAAGTATATACTCAAATGTATTTAAAATTGGGAGTCATGCAAAAGCCTTGCAAGAGTCCTGTACAGACTTCTCTGTGGGCAGATCGAGAAGAAAAGCAGGCCTGGCCCTTTAGTCCCATGGACCCAGCTGAAACACAAGGTGAAGAAAGGGGCAGAGGGGTTCCTTATCTATCACCAGGTACTGGCAGTCATGTCCTATACCTAGATGAGTACCAAAGTCAAAGCAAGAAAAAGTCAAAACTAGGAGCTCTGTGAAAACTAGGAGATGAAACATATCGTTTGGAAAAGAGATCTCAAAGCAGTAGGAAATCTGAACCTGGTAAAAGCATGAGTGTTGAAAAGGAGCACATCTCAGTAATAAAAACTGGCATATTTTGAACATTTCCTGTGTGTTAAGCGCTATGAAGTGTGTCATTTAATTCTAACAACAACACTCTAGGGTATGTTCCATTTTCATTCCCATCAATAAAACTGAGGCTCTGTAAGGTAAGTAACTTGTGGGATATATGGCTAGGAAGTGAGAGGAGCCAGGTTAGTGGTGGACCCAAGATGAATTCTAGAGATTACGTGCTTCTGCTTTTCACATCTCTCCTAGTGTAGGTTTACTTATGTAACATCTTAGTTTAAAAGGGATCGGTGAGGGGCACCTGGGTGGCTCAGTCGGTTAAGCGTCCGACTTTGGCTCAGGGCATGATCTCGCGGTTCATGGGTTCGAGCCCTGCATTGGGTTCTGTGCTGACAGCTCAGAGCCGGGAGCCTATTTCAGATTCTGTGCTTTTCAAATCTCTCCTAGTGTAGGGTTACTTATGTAACATCTTAGTTTAAAAGGGATCAGTGAGGGGTGGATGCTTCCAAGTGTGGTTATGATCTTACCCTCAGTCTAGTCACCCAACCTATGAGCCATTCATACATTAGCATCTAGGGCCTTTGTCCATTTACCCCTCAACCTTACCAGGGCCTGTCAATATTACTTCTAAAAGGTGTCTTGAATCTTTCTCTTCCTCTTCATTCCTGTTGCCTCCAGTCCTCTCACCTGTGCTTTTGTAAATATCCTCTTAACTAGTGCTTTAACTTCTAACTTCCTCTTCTTCAATCTGGTTCCTATACTGTCATCTGTATAAACCACTATCCTAGACAAGCATGGGGCCCAGAAATCTAAACCAGGAAGCCAGAGTTGTCAAGAAAGGGATTACGAGAACAACTACTATGATGGGGGAGAGGAGAGGAGGACAGGTACAGGGAGTGGATGAGGAGGGAAGCAGAATCAGAAAGATTGTCCAGTGAAAAGTTGGGGTCAGAATCCTAAATAAAGTGAAGAGAAGGTACCATTTCAACTAGAACCAGCAGAAATCCAAACACTGGCTCTCAAGCAGAGAGGCTATAACTAGATTCAGCCAGAAAAACAAGTTGAGAAAGTGTGCCAATAGACATAAAGATTTCTTATATAGGACTTTATTATGCCTGTGAGTGGAAAGAGATGGATGCCCTTAAGAACATGCTATTATGCTCTACTATGCTATGTAACAACTTTAGCCCCCGGAAACAACACACATTTATTGCCTCACTGTTTCTGTGGGTCTGGAGTACAGGTGCAACCTATCTGAGTCCTTTGCTGGGGGTCTCACAGGCAGCGATTAAGACGACATCCAGGACTGTGGTCTCATCCAAGGCTTGACTAAGGAAGGATCTCCTTCCAAGCTCACTTCATTGTTGGTAGAATTCAGTTCCATTAGTTTATAGGACTGAGCACATCAGTTTCTTGGAGCTGTTGACTGAAGTCTGCCCTCATCTCCCAGAGACTACCTGCAGTTCTTTACCGTGTGGGGTCCCCCAGCATGGCTGTCTGCCTTCTCAAAGCCAGCTAAGGAGGGAGCAACTGAGTCAAAGTGAGCTTTACACTCTTAAATAACACAATCACATAACCATTTACATCCCATCACCTTTTAGTTAGAAGCAAGTGGCAGGTCTTGCTCATACTCTCAGGTCGGGGGTCACACAGGGACATGGCTACCAGGAGGCAGGGGTCTGGGGGCCACCTTAGGAGTCTATCCATCACGGGTACCAAAAAAGCTTGACACCACTTGTTACCTTTCCACTTTTCCTAACGTCCAATCCCATTACCATAATCCAGGGTCACACTATTTCTTGCCTAGATACCACAACAGCCTCCAAATTCCCCTCATTTTCATGCTTGCCTCCTTATAAGGCATTCCACAAAGCAGGCAAAATGGACAAAATGGATTAGAATCTTAGCCTCTCACTCAAGTGTGCAAAAAGCAACACATTTTAAAATTTTATTTAAGGTAACAAATTCTATTCTAAGATTCTGTCCCAGCAGATTGTTGGGATATCTGATCTCAATTATTACTGCCTTCATTCCACACTTCCCCAGAGCACAACCATTGTCCCAAGGTCTTAAGCACTGTCAAAATATCCCAGGGTTGTAAGCAGCCCAGTCTTAGGTTCCTACTGGTTATCATGGAGATGCTCCCTCAGCTTCCAGTCCAGGGGATCTGCTGCCTCCAGGCAGTTCAGAGAGAGCTTCAGCCCTAGGGTCTATCCTTCCTAAAGGATCTGAGATCTTGAGATCTTGAGATCTCCGAGATCTTGAGATCTCTGCAGGAACACTGTCAGCTAGTGGTACATGTGTTCCTTCTATCTTTGGAATGTACATACCTTCAACTTAACCTAGGCTGGGAATTTAAAAATCTCTCTTGCTATTTTCCCTTTCCTCTGCCCCCAGCTGATTCACCAAAATGTTCAGATTTTATCAACTTAGATGTTGCTTTCAAGCAAGTTCTGCCTTAGGGTATACAAATGACCCTGCAACAGGGAAATTAAACTATCTCAGTTATCTACTTGAGATAGAGGACTAAACAATATGGGGAGAAAAACACACAAATTAATACTTTAATTACTTTTCTTTTACTATCTTCCATCAGTAAATCTGCATATTCAGAGAGAAAAATCCCACCCCTTCTAACTTCCTCCAAGAGGATGGAACTCAAGTTTCTATTCTGAAGCATCTTACCCTGGACAGGAACTCTTTTAAAAAATTGACACCTGCTTGTGGAGGACAAGAGTCCTGAACTCCCAAGGCAGGCAGGTGAATGTAGGCACAGGTGAATTTCTCACTCTAGCAGACCCACTTCCTAGAGACAATTCCCTTGGAAATAGTCCTTCTTGGCATTGGCTCCATCTCATGTAGGCCATTAGGCCCAGACCCATTATTGTCTGAGGGTAGTAAGCCTCAGAGGAACTTTACCTGCACCAGGTGAGACTACAAATAGAGGTCTGCCTTCCAATTTGAATCTCCAGTAATGTCACCTATTCTCGGGGCCCTTCTCTCATGAACCACCCCACATTAACTCACCCAGTCAAACTAGGACATAGCCCACATTAAGGAGGAAAGCCAGAGAATGGCTGCTCTGTGAGTGGCTAGGGCCTTTCCCTGTTTCTTTTTACGCCTGTTAGATGAGACTCCCTAAAGTCTGTTGTCCTTTCCTCCACCCATACCTCAAGAGCCTCATTTCCCACCTTCCCCTCTGCACTTCAGCTACACTAGCCTTCTAGTTTTTCTAGTGCACTGTTCTTCTTCCAGCCTCACGACCTTACTACATGCTATTCTAGCCACCTGAATCTCCCTAGCCCCTGCTTCTCCTAACCTACTCTTATTCATCCAATTCTCAGGTGTCTCTGCTTTATCTCTCTGAGAGGGCAAGAGGGCATAGGTGCCAACCATATCTAACCCTTTGAGAAACCAGAGGAGTTCCACTGTCTGGTCTGTCTCTGATTTCCCAAGATCACCCTGTACCCTATCAAGTAATTAATTACTTAGCTCTGTCATTGCTAGGAGTAAGTTCCCACCTTTTAAAGAAAAAAAAATACTATGAAATATTTAAGAGATATATGACACATCTTTGACCCAGCACCCAACTAAAGCAATCAAACACTGTGAATATAGCTCAATCACTGAGGGTTCTTTCTGAGTGTCATCTACAAGAAAATTTCCATTTTTCTCACAAGTCTTTGGCACTTCTATTATTGACTGTCTTGGCTTTCCCACAAGTCCCTAGCACTTCTGTTACTGGCTGTCTTGGATTTGTTTTGCTTCTAACTCTGAGCAGTACCATATCTAGTCTTCCTGTGGCTTTGGTATCCTATCCAAGTTAGTTTCTTACCATGTGCTCCTACAGTATATTAATAGACTGATTCGGTGGGTGCTGAGCAACTCTTTACTTCACAGCCAGCTCTTTGGGAATCTGTGGAAGGGTTCTCCAATTCTGGAGTCCAAAATCTGGCTCAGAAATAATCAGTGTTCCCCTATTAAGTCTCTTTCTTTCTGAAGAAATAGGACCATGGCTGGAGTTACTAAAATGGACACATCTGGGCTGGTTTCCCTTGCCTGAACAGTTGAAGTGGAGATTCAGAGGGGTGTTGAGTGCAGTCAAGCTGAGCTTAAAGCAGAATGTGGTACCAAATTTTTCTCCTGCCCAAACCTGTTTTAAGCTCTAAATAGGAAAGATCAATGGGCCAGAATCTTCTGTACTACTGCCCATCATGGCTATGTAATTGCAGATACAATCTTATCATCCTGCTAGAGTGAATTTAAGAATTAATATGCTGTATTCATACCCAAAGCCTGATGTTCAAATATTTAGTCAAAGTCACTTGACAACACAAATTACCTCAGAAGTTAGATTCCTCAGACATTCTAATGGCAGGCTGTTTTGGTGCCCAGGTGTCTGCCTCTGCTGTAGTTCTTGGTCAGTCCTGAACCAGGACCCAAATATCTCTTCTACTCACCTAGAAGTTTTGTCCCCATATGTAAATTGATTCCTAATTTTCCTGCTTAAAACACCTTAATGGCTTCTCTTGACACATCCGAAGGTCTAAGAGTCTCAGTGATCAAATCCCAACTTTCCAAATCATTATACCTCTTCTCTAATATCTTTTATTTTCTTCTATATCTCTTCTCTTTGCTAGGTTTCTACCATGCTAATCTTCTTTCTACAAACATGCTGAGCAGTTTTCTGCTTCACACATGCTATTCTCTTACCCTGGAAAACTTTTCCCTCCTGGCAACCATGAGATTTCAAATTAAACACTACCTTTTCTGACTCCCTTAACAAAAGGTAGTCGCACATCCTTTATTATTTAACACAGCTATAATCACAATTTTTTACTCCTTTTTAATGTTTTTAATATTTACTTATTTTTGAGAGAGAGATAGAGCATGAGCAGGGGAGGGGCAGATGAGAGGGAAACAGAGAATCTGAAGCAGGCTCCAGGCTCCAAGCTGTCCGCACAGAGCCTGACGCTGGACCTGAACCCATGAGCCATGAGATCATGACCTGAGCTGAAGCCGGACACTTAACCAATTGAGCCACCCAGGTGCCTCTACTCCTTTTAAAAATTTTTTGCTTTCTTGGTCTTTGGTCAGTCTCCTCAGCTAGCTAATAAGTTCCATGAGGCCAGAACCTCTGTCTCCTTTTTACCTAAGCATAGCTTTCACTGGATCCCACAAATTTTGATAGGTTATATTTTCATTTTCATTCAGTTCAAAATACCTTTTAATTTCTTTTTTTTATTTTTAAGATTTTTTTTTATAAGTTGATTTATTTATTTTAGAAAAAGAGCAAGAGCAAGCAGGGGAGGGGCAGAGAGAGAAAGAGAGATAGAGAATCCCAAGCAGGCTCCACGCTGCCAGCACGAAGCCCAATGTGGGGATCAAATTTACGACCTGTGAGGTCATGACTTGAGCGGAAATCAAGAGTTGGACACTTACCCAGTTGAGCCCCCCAGGCACCTCCTTAATTTCTTTAAAAATTTTTTTTTAAACATTTATTCATTTTTAAGAGACCAAGAGGGACAGAGTGTGAATGGGGAAGGGGCAGAGAGTGAGAGAGAGACACGGAATCCAAAGCAGGCTCCAGGCTCTGAGCTGTCAGCACAGAGCCCTACACAGGGCTCAAACTCACAAACCATGAGATCATGACCTGAGCCGAAATCAGATGCTTAACTGACTGAGCCACCCAGGCTCCCCTCCATTTTAATTTCTTTTGAGGTATCTTCTTTGACCTATGTGTTATTTAGAAGTGTGTTATTTGGTCTTCAGATACTTTAGGATTTCTGGCTATCTTTCTATTATCAACTTTTAGTTCAATCCCATTGTAGTCTGAAAGCATACTTTATATGATATTTATATGATATTTATTCTTTTAAATTTGGTAAACCATGTTTTATGGTCCAGACTGTGGTCTGTCTTGGCAAATGTTCCATGTGAGCTGGAGAATATGTACCCTGCTACCATTAGATGAAGTATTCTATAAATGTCAATTAGACCCAGTTGATTAATGGCTATGTCCCTTTTTCACCATTGAATCCTTGGGATGTAACAGAGAACATGACCCATAGAATGTGCTCCAAAAGGTTATTGAATAAGAGGAGAAGGATCAAGCAAGAGAAAGAATGGATACAGAGATTTCACATGTTACTCCCCTGATCCAAAGCTTTCAGCAGTTCACTATAATCTATACAATACATTTTAACTCTAGTGTTCTTCCCGTTCAATAGTAACATGTCCTAATCTGTTTGCTCTCTTTCTTCTTTTGTAACAAACACAATTATTTTAAGTACCACTGTAGAAGGGGTAAAAAAAAACAAAACAAAACAAAAAACAAACTACTGCCAAAAAAATTGTGAGATGCCATTAATTTTGGAGATGTTTAAATATGAAAAAACTTGAGTCATGGAGTTGATAAAAATCTTGTAACTAGCTACATTTCTGTCCTACCTGATGGATGGATTCATAGCTTGTTTCTCTTTGTGTCCCCAGCACCAAAGTAAATGGCATCGAATAGACACTCAATAACATTAGTTCAGATATTTGATGTGTCCCTCATTCCCTGTCACCAGGCGCCTGGCTCTCCTTCATTCCCTGGCCTCCTACCTTTTGTGCTCCAAAGCTGCCAGTGTTCCTGGCTGACCAGAGATTTTAATTTCTTTTGAAATGCATTGTCTACATAAAAACCTGACACTTTTTCACTTTTCTCATGACTTTGCTGGAGGCTGTTGGCTACATGACAGCTAAGTATCTACGGAACACACAGGTGTCTTCTGGAAGCTACTGTGGGAAAGTGACCTCCTCCCCTGCTCTGCCCACTCCCTCCAGGCCTTTGCTTCCAGCCTGATGACAGTTGCCAGTGCAGTTGTAGGCTCTGTGGCAAACCAGTGGGAAAGAAAATTTGGGCGGGGAGAACTTTGGGAAGCTTCAGATAAGTTGTTAATTATTCCTGTTTATTCACAGGGATGGCCTTTCTCTCAGCTTTATCTATTTTTTCCTTTTTTTTTTAATTTTTTTTTAACGTTTTATTTTTGAGACAGAGAGAGACAGAGCATGAACAGGGGAGGGGCAGAGAGAGAGGGAGACACAGAATCTGAAACAGGCTCCAGGCTCTGAGCTGTCAGCACAGAGCCCCACGCGGGGCTCGAACTCACGGACCGTGAGATCATGACCTGAGCCAAAGTCGGACGCTTAACCGACCAAGCCACCCAGGCGCCCCAGCTTTATCTATTTTTAATATCTAGTTAGGAAAAACAAAAAGAAATAAGTGAAACTCAGGGATCTTCAACCTAGTCAAATAAACCCTATTTTTTAAATCCCTTTTACATAGGACTTTTTTTTTAAAGCTTATTTATTTATTTTGAGAGAAAGGGGACAAGCCAAGGGGAAACAGAGAGAGAGGGAGAGAGAATCCCAAGCAGGCTCCTGCACTGTCCATGCAGGGCCTGACACAGGGCTTGAACTCACAAACTATGACATCATGACCTGAGCCAAAATCAAGAGTAGGATACTTAATCGACTGAGCCACCCAGGTGCCCCTAAAACTTTTTAAAAAGAATGATCCCCAATGGGTATATTGGTGGCATGAAAGTAGCCTCTTGGTTCAGCCACACTGGTGTTTTGTTTTGTTTGTTTGTTTGTTTTAAACATGTGTGAATTGGCTATGCATTCTCTAGTTGGCCAGCACATCATTTCCTAACCATTTTACTGCGGTACATTCATATACTGTATTCCTATTACCCACTGGACCCTTCAAAGTATCTGAATTTTTGACCCCTGCCTTGAAGGTGGGGTTTTTCTTCTCCAGAAGGACCTCCCACCTCACCATGTCCCCTTCATTTTTTACCCTCATTTTAAGATTAATTGGACATTAGAGATGGGTCAGATTCTCTAACTGTAAGGAAAACTATTCCCTGACGATGAAAGAAACTGGTTATAGAAATGTTTATTAGATATATTTATTGGTGCAGAGTGTAGCTATAAAAATAATCCCTGCTTTTTTTTTTTTTTTTTTTTTTTTTTACCACACTCAAATACCCATGGTATTTATGAGGCAGTATTGAGAAGGGAGGGGATGGATGGAATTAACAAATAGTGCTACAACGTTAACATTTAGTATTATATTAACAATTCTGGGATCTGAGACCCACCTTGTAACGCCAGCTCCAGTTCACATCTTTCCAAACACATATTCCCTGTGTTCTGGCATGGGTTTAGTCCAGCACAGGCAGAGGAGGGTAGAGGCGGATAAAAGTGCAGACCCTTGGAGAAGTTCTAGCGAGCCCTTTAATTCATGACCACAAGGGACACATGGTCTTTTATCTCCCTTATATCTCCCTTTTTAAGTCAGTTGGAGGTGGAAGACACTTGAGTAAGAAGTTAAAAATAACACTGAAATATTTCCCTCTGTTTATGAAGTAAAAATACAAAAATGTTTTCTGGAATTGGGTGCTTTTAATCTTAAAGTAGTAATAGTAGTTCCCATTTTACTTTTCCCCTCCACTTCACCTTTCCCCTGACTTCTACCCATGGCATGCCACTCACCTCCCTGAAAAAAAAAAAGTTCCCAAATGCTGATTTGAAGAACACAGAGACCCATGTATGGGCTGAAACCCCATGAGTATAATAGAAGAGTAGTGAGTCCTGAGACAGTGACCATTATTTTTCCTACTGGGCCAATTTAAAGTCAAATTTATTAGGTTTCATAATCATTTTCCAAGTAAGACTTTTTAATTCACAGACTAACCTATTTAAAGCTATTAGGGGCACCTGAATGACTCACTCAGTTAAGCCTCTTGATTTCAGCTCAGGTCATAACCTCGTGGTTCATGAGTTCTAGCCCTGCAGAGGGCTCTGAGCTGACAGCATGGAATCTGCTTGGGAAGCTCTCTCTCCTTTTACTCTGTCCTTCTCCCCACTTGTGATCTCTCTCTCTCTCTCTCTCTCTCTCAAAACTAAATAAACATTTTTCAAAAATTAAAAAAAAAAGCTAGAGTGATAGGTTAGGCCTATAGAAATGAATCACACTCATCTTATAAATTATTTAAAATTTTAAATCTGCTATTCTCCTGGCATTTGTACAAAAGTAAACATTTTCAAAAAAAAGTAAACATTTTCTACTAAGAACAAAAAGAACGGAACCACTGAAAATGTAGACACCATGTCTGCTGTGTTTTGTAGTATCTAACCCCAATTACTTCCTATTTTCTATTACAGAGTCAAGCCTTTAATTGATAGGTCTTCTTCACTGTGGAGATATAATTAACATATAAATTTGTAAATTTGTGTAGGTTTAAGATGTACAACATGATGATTTGATACACTTACAGATTGCATATTGCCATGGTACCACTAGCTAACACCTCCATCATGTCATGTAATTATCATTTCTTTTATTTTTGTGGTAAGAACATTTAAGATTAGTAGTCTCTTAGCAACTTTCAAGTATCTAATATGGTAATGCCAACTATAATCATTATGCTGTGTACTAGATCCCTAGAACTTATTCATCTTGGAGCTACAAATTTGTGTATGTTGGCCAGCATGTACCCAGTTTCTACATCCCCAGCCCCTGGTAACCGCCATTCTACCCTCTGTATCTACAGGTTCTTTTTTTTTTTTTTTTTTTTAGATTCCACATATATCATACAGTATTTGTCTTTCTCTCTGACTTATTTAACATACTGCCCTTGAAGTCCATCCATATGATCACAAATGGCCTTTCCTTCTTCCTCATGGCTGAATATTCCATTATGTGTATATGCCACAACTTTTTTAGCCATTCATCCATTGACAGATACTTAGATTGTTTCCATATCTTGGCTATTGTTAATAATGCTGAAATACACATAGAGTGCAGATATCTTTCCAATATCCTGTTTTCATTTTCTTTGGATATATACCCAGAGGTGGGAATGCTGGATTGTATAGTAGTTCTATATTTAATATTTTAAGGAAATTTTATACTGTTTTCTCTAGTGGCTGTACTAATTTATATTCCCACCAACAGTGCACAAGGGTTCCCTTTTTTTTCATATCCTCATCAACACTTGGCTTTAAGATATCAGCCATTCTAACAGCTGTGAGGTGATATCTCGTGATTTTGATCTGCACTTCCCTGATGATTAGTGATGTGAGCATCTTTTCATGTACCTGTTGGCCATCTGTATGCCTTCTTTCAGTCCCTCTGCTCATTTTTGAATCAAGTTTTGTTGTTGCTGTTTTTGTTGTTGATTTGAATGAGTTCTTTATATATTTTGGATATTAACCACTTATCATATACATGTATTGCAAATATTTTCTCCATTCTGTACCTTGCCTTTTCATTTTAGTAATATCTTTTGTTCTGCAGGAGCTTTTTATTTTGATGTAGCCCTGCTTATCGATTTTTGCTTTTGTTGTTGTGCTTTTGGTGTCATATGCAAAAAATCATTGACAAGACCCAATCAATGAGCTTTTTCCCTATGTTTTCTTCTGGGGGTTTTATGGTTTCCAGTCTTATGCTTATGCTTAAGTCTTTAATCTATTTAATCTATTTCTTTAATTTAATTTTTGTGAGTGGTGTAAGATGGGGGCCCAAATTCATTTTTCTGCATGTGATCATCCAGTTTTCCCAGCATGATTTATTAAAGAGACTATCCTTTCCCCATTGAGCATTCTTGGCTTCCTTGTCAATTATTAGCTGACTGATTATGCAGGGGTTTATTTCTCGGCTCTTGATTCTGTTTCATTGATGTGTCTATTTTTGTGCCAGCACTATACTGTTTGAATTACTATAGCTTTATAATATAGTTTGAAATCAGGAAGTGTAATTCTCCTTTTTTGCTCTCTTTTTGTTCTCTTTTTTTAGGATTGCTTCGGCTACTTGGGATCTTTTGTGGTTCCATACAAATTTTAGGAAATTTTTTTCTATTTCTGGGAAAATGATATCAAAATTTTGATAAGGATTGTGTTGAAACTATAGATGGTTTTGCATGGTATGGACATTCTAATAATATTAAGATAATGGGGGGGCGCCTGGGTGGCGCAGTCGGTTAAGCGTCCGACTTCAGCCAGGTCACGATCTCACGGTCTGTGAGTTCGAGCCCCGCGTCAGGCTCTGGGCTGATGGCTCAGAGCCTGAAGCCTGTTTCCGATTCTGTGTCTCCCTCTCTCTCTGCCCCTCCCCCGTTCATGCTCTGTCTCTCTCTGTCCCAAAAATAAATAAACGTTGAAAAAAAAAAAAAAGATAATGGGTATCTTTCCATTTGTTTGTGTCTGCTTCAGTTTGTTTGTACTTTCATCACAATTTTATAGTTTTCAGTTTACAAATCTTTCACTTTGGTTAAATTTTCTCCTAAGCATTTTATTTCTTTTGATACTATTACAAATGGAATTTTTTAAAAAATTTCTTTTTCACATATTTAGCTTGCCTGATTGCTCTAGCTAGGACATGCAGTACTGTATTGAATAAGAGTGCTGAGAGAGGACACCTTTGTATTGTTTCTGATCTTAAAGGAAAAGCTTTTAACCTTTCATTGTTGAGTATAATGTGAGTGTGTTATATGTGCCCTTTATTATGTTGAAGTATGTCCTTATATATCCAGTTTGTTGAGGGTTTTTCATAATGAAAGGAGATGGGAGGTGTCAGGACCACTTGGAGCTGGCGGGACAACCTGACAAGTCCACCAACTTCTCGCTGTTTGCTAACATGATGTGTGTTGATCTGTCCTGAGGTTTGCAACTTGTTGTACAAGCTCAGTCCTGTGACTGAGCCCCTGTGGGCTACTCCAAGGAACAAATCA
Source organism: Lynx rufus (assembly GCF_022079265.1). NCBI lineage: Eukaryota > Metazoa > Chordata > Mammalia > Carnivora > Felidae > Lynx > Lynx rufus. Next base: position 158,678,751 of record NW_025814823.1, read on the forward strand.
AAGCACACCTGGTGGAGGGTACAAAATATTACTACGAGTAGGGTTATTTTATTACCCAAAGTCACAACAACAGAGAGCAAGTAACAATCCCCGAAAAAGAGCTCCTGAAGGGCCAGGCCCTAGAAAGTGTGTGACCCTCCTTTAATATGACAGTGTTTGCAGGTGCAGAGCACACAAGCTTTTAAAACACATAAGGGACAGAAAACTAGCCAAAATGATGAAATGGAAGAATTCTCCTCAAAAGAAACTCCAGGAAGTAGTGACAGCTAATGATCAAAAACAATTTAAGCAATATAACTGAACAAGAATTTAGAATAATAGTCATAAAATTAATTTCTGGGCTTGAAAAAAGCATAGAGGACAGCAGAGAATCTATTGCTACAGAGACCTAGAGACTAAAAATAGTCATGAGGCACTAAAAAATGCTATAAATGAGGTGTAAAATAAAATGGAGGCAGCCATAGCATGGATTGAAGAGGCAGAGGAGAGAATAGGTGAATTAGAAGATAAAATTATGGAAAAAGAGGAAGCTGAGGAAAAGATAAAAAAAGCCAGGAGTATGAGGGGAGAATTAATAGAACTATGTGATGCAATCAAACGGAACAATATCCATATCATAGGAATTCCAGAAGAAGAGAGAGAGAAAGCAGCTGAAGGTGTACTTGAACAAATCATAGCTGAGAACTTCCCTGATCTGGGGAAGGAAACAGGCATTGAAATCCAGGAGGCACAGAGAACTTCCTTCAGGTGTAACTTGAATTGATCTTCTGCACGACATATCATAGTGAAACTGGCAGAACACAAGGATAAAGAGAGAATTCAGAAAGCAGCTAGGGATAAACACGCTCTAACATATAAAGGGAGACCAATAAGACTAGTGACAGACCTATCTACTGAAACTTGGCAGGCCAGAAAGGAGTGGCAGGAAATCTTGAATGTGATGAACAGAAAAAATATGTAGCCAAGAATCTTTTATCCAGCAAGTCTGTCATTCAGAATAGAAGGAGAGATAAAGTTTTTCCCAAACAAACAAAAACTGAAGGAATTCATCACCACTAAACCAGCCTTACAAGAGATCCTAAGGGGAACTCTGTGAGTGAAATGTTGCAAGTACCACAAAGTACCAGAGACATCACTACAAGCATAAAACATACAGACATCACAATGACTCTAAACCCGTATCTTTCAATAATAACACTGAATGTAAATGGACCAAATGTTCCAACCAAAAGACATAGGGTATCAGAATGGATAAAAAAACAAGACCCATCTATTTTCTGTCTACAAAAGACTCATTTTAGGCCTAAGGACACCTTCAGATTGAAAGTGAGGGGATGGAGAACTATCTATCATGCTACTGGAAGTCAAAAGAAAGCTGGAGTAGGCATACTTATATCAGACAAACTAGACTTTAAATTGAAGGCTGTAACAAGAGATGAAGAAGGGCTTTATGTAATAATTACAGGATCTATCCATCAGGAAGAGCTAAAAGTTATAAATGTCTATGTGCCGAATACCAGAGCCCCCAAATATATAAAGCAATTAATCACAAAAGTAAGTAACCTTATTGATAAGAATGTGGTAATTGCAAGGGACTTTAATACTCCACTTACAAAAATGGATAGATCATCTAGACACAGAATCAATAAAGACAAGGGCCCTGAGTGATACATTGTATCAGATGGACTTGACAGACATATTTAGTACTCTGCATCCCAAAGCAACAGAATATACTCTCTTCTCTAGTGCACATGGAACATTCTCCAAGATAGATCACATACTGAGTCACAAAACAACCCTTCATAAGTATAAAAGAATTGAGATCATACTATGCACACTTTCAGACTACAATGCTATAAAACTTGAAATCAACCACAGGAAAAAGTCTGGAAAACCTCCAAAAGCATGGAGGTTAAAGAACACCCTACTAAGGAGTGAATGGGTCAACCAGGCAATTAGAGAAGAAATTAAAAAATATATGGAAACAAATGAAAATGAAAACACAGCAATCCAAAAACTTTGGGATGCAGCAAAGGCAGTCCTGAGAGGAAAATACATTGCAATCCAGGCCTATCTCAAGAAACATGAAAAATCCCAAATATGAAGTCTAACAACACACCTAAAGGGAATAGAAGCAAAACAGCTAAGACACCCCAAACCCAGCAGAAGAAGAGAAATAATAAAGATCAGAGCAGAATAAACAATATAGAATATAAAAAACACAGTAGAGCAGATGAATGAAACCAAGAGTTGTTTTTTTGAAAAAATAAACAAAATTGATAAACCTCTATCCAGGCTTCTCAAAAAGAAATGGGGGAGGACCCAAATAGATAAAATCATGAATGAACATGGAATTATTACAACCAATCCCTCAGAAATATAAGCAATTATCAGGGAACACTATGAAAAATTATATGCCAACAAACTGGACAACCTGGAAGAAATGGGCAAATTCCTAAGCACCCACACACTTCCAAAACTCAAACAGGAAGAAATAGAAAATTTGAACAGACCCATAACCAGCAAAGAAATTGAATCAGTTATGGAAAATCTCCCAACAAATAAGAGTCCAGGACCAGATGGCTTCCCTGGGGAATTCTACCAGACATTTAAAGCAGAGATAATACCTATCCTTCTCAAGCTATTCCAAAAAATAGAAAGGGAAGGAAAACTTCCAGACTCATTCTATGAAGCCAGTATTACTTTGATTCCAAAACCAGACAGAGATCCAGCAAAAAAAGAGAACTACAGGCCAATATCCCTGATGAATAGGGATGCAAAAATTCTCAACAAGATACTAGCAAATCGAATTCAACAGCATATAAAAAGAATTGTTCACCATGATCAAGTGGGATTCATTCCTGGGCTGCAGGGCTGGTTCAATATTCACAAATCAATCAATGTGATACATCACATTAACAAAAGAAAAGATAAGAACCATATGATCCGGTCAATCGATGCAGAAAAAGCATTTGACAAAATTCAGCATCCTCTATTAATAAAAACCCTCAAGAAAGTCAGGGTAGAAGCAACATACCTAAACATCATAAAAGCCATTTATGAAAAGCCCACAGCTAATATCATCCTCAATGGGGAAAAACTGAGAGCTTTCCCATGAGATCAGGAACATGACAGGGATGCCCACTCTCACCGCTGTTGTTTAACATAGAGTTGGAAGTTCTAGCATCAGCAATCAGACAACAAAAGGAAATCAAAGGCACCAAAATTGGCAAAGATGAAGTTAAGCTTTCACTTTTTGCAGATGACATGATATTATACATGGAATACTTGATAGACTCCACCAAAAGTCTGCTACAACTGATACATGAATTCAGCAAAGTCACAGGATACAAAATTAATGTGCAGAAGTGAGTTGCATTCTTCTACACTAATAATGAAGCAACAGAAAGATAAATAAAGAAACTGATCCCATTCACAATTGTACCAAGAAGCATAAAATACCTAGGAATAAACCTAACCAAAGATGCAAAAGATCTGTATGCTGAAAACTATAGAAAGCTTATGAAGGAAATTGAAGAAGATACAAAGAAATGGAAAAACATTCCATGCTCATGGATTGGAAGAATAAATGTTGTTAAAATTTCAATACTACCCAAAGCTATCTACACATTCAATGCAATCCCAATCAAAATTGTGCCAGCATTCTTCTCGAAGCTAGAACAAGCAATCCTAAAATTTGTATGGAACCACAAAAGACCCTGAATAGTCAAAGTAAGATTGAAGAAGACCAAAGCAGCAGGCATCACAATCCCAGACTTCAGCCTCTACTACAAAGCTGTAATCATCAAGACAGCATGGTATTGGCACAAAAACAGACACAGAGACCAATGGAATAGAATAAACACTCCAGAATTGGAACCTCAAAAGTATGGCCAACTAATCTTTGACAAAGCAGGAAAGAATACCCAATGGAAAAAGACAGTCTCTTTAAAAAATGGTGCTGGGAGAACTGGACAGCAACATGCAGAAGAATGAAACTAAACCACTTTCTTACACCATTCACAAAAATAAACTCAAAATGGATGAAGAACCTGAATGTGAGACAGGAAACCATCAAAACCCTAGAGGAGAAAGCCGGGAAAAATCTCTTTGACCTCAGCCGCAGCAATTTCTTACTTGACACATCTCCAAAGGGAATTAAAAGCAAAAATGAACTATTGGGACCTCATCAAGATAAAAAGCTTCTGCACTGCAAAGAAAACAATCAACAAAACTACAAGGCAACCGACAGAATGGGAAAAGATATTTCCAAACGACATATCGGACAAAGGGCTAGTATCCAAAATCTATAAAGGACTCACCAAACTCCACACCTGAAAAGCAAATAATCCAGTGAAGAAATGGGCAGAAGCATGAATAGGCACTTCTCTAAAAAAGACATCCAGATGGCCAATAGGCACATGAAAAGATGCTCAACGTCACTCCTCATCAGGGAAATACAAATCAAAACCACACTGAGATATCACCTCATGCCAGTCAGAGTGGCTAAAATGAACAAATCAGGAGACTATAGATGCTGGAGAGGATGTGGAGAAACGGGAACCCTCTTGCACTGTTCGTGGGAATGCAAATTGTTGTAGCCACTCTGGAAAACAGTGTGGAGATTCCTCAAAAAATTAAAAATAGATCTACCCAATGACCCAGCAATAGCACTGCTAGGAATTTACCCAAGAGATACAGAGTGCTAATGCATAGGGGCACATGTATCCCAATGTTTATAGCAGCACTGTCAACAATAGCCAAATTATGGAAAGAGCCTAAATGTCCATCAACTGATGAATGATAAAGAAGTTGTGGTTTATATATACAATGGAATACTACTTGGCAATGAGAAAGAATGAAATATGGCCCTTTGTAGCAACGCGGATGGCACTGGAGAATGTTATGCTAAGTGAAATAAGTCATACAGAGAAAGACAGATACCATATGTTTTCACTCTTATGTGGATCCTGAGAAACTTAACAGAAGACCATGGGGGAGGGGAAGGGGAAAAAAAAGTTATAGACAGGGAAGGAGGCAAACCATTAGAGACTCTTAAAAACTGAGAATAAACTGAGGTTTGATGGGGGGTGAGAGGGAGGGGAAAGTGGGTGATGGGCATTGAGGAAGGCACCTGTTGGGATGAGCACTAGGTGTTGTTATGGAAACCAATTTGACAATAAATTTCATATTAAAAAAAAAGAAAGGATGCGGTATTTTGTCAAATGCTTTTTCTGCATCTACTTAGATTACCTGATTTATAAATCTTTTAAAGATCATTACATGTTAATTACGACCACAAAGTAAAGATTAATACATTTTAAAAATCCAATTATTGAATGTAAATATATTACTAAGAATATAAAAGGCTGTAGATTGATTATAAACATATGTTAGTAATAATAATAATAATGCAAACACATATTGAGCACTTGTTAGGTCAGTCTTCTAATATTAAATTCTCAATTATAAATATTACTTAGGTAAATATGTATTAAGAGAAAAAAATTAAATGAGAATTGATGACATTAGTAGCTTTTTTTTTTTTTAAGTTTATTACAGACAGATCCTCTAATTGAGCAATTTTGTCTTTCAACCCACATAGTGATGCACCTCTCATTTTGGGGGAGGCATTTGGATAATTACAGAATCCTCAGGGTAAAGAGAGAGTGAGAGACTTTCAGAACCACCCTTCTGTGTGAGAAGAGAGCTCATCCTGACATCATCCTAGATAAGTGGGAATCTGTCCTAGTTTTTAATATTTTAGAGTTCAGCAATTCTAGACACTTGGGGAGGGAGAGAAGGCCAATACATTTCAAAATAATCTAGATCTTAAGAAATCATTCAGTCACTGGCAATCACAATTAACAGTTTCTTCTTCATGATATTGTAATTTTGCACATCCATGAATTTAAACAAACTCTGAAGTCCCCTTGGGTCCAATCCCAAATAACTTATTATTATTACCCTAATAAACGATTCTTTTTTTTTCATACACTAAATAAAATACAGTGGATTTCCAAAATTCACCTGAGTTTATTTACAACATTGCATGCTACAGCGCTAGTAGTACTCCTGGAATGCTGGCCTGTTTTGGATTTTACTAAACCCAAGAATGCCCTTAATGGGAAAGGAATTGAAAACATCACTTTCCCCATAGCAACAAATGAACTAGTCATTTCTCTGATATACATTAAGACTTCCTGATTGAATTCTTCTCATCACTGTGATCTTTTGATCCATTCTAATCCAGTGACACTAATCATTTTAGATTCTGTGAATATAGACATAGTCATCTATAAGAAAATTTTCTGGCTGACATAATAATCAGCTCATTATTGAATTAAAGAAAACACTAGGAAGTAGGGTTAAGAAATTACAACATGTGGCTTAGTTTCCTTGAGGGCATCTGCCTTCCAAATTAATGATGATTCATTATTATTTTTTTTAATAATTTTATATGTATTTTTTGAATAAGTAATATATACTCAGAGCACAAAAGGCCAAGAGTACAAAATGGTATGCAGGGAAAAGTCAATATCCCTCATCAGTGGAAATGCTATTCCCTGTTAGTGAGTATGTAAACCATTTTGAACAGCAAATTGGATTGGCATTAGCTGGTACAGTTGAAAGTGTGGAGGGGCGCCTGGGTGGGGCAGTCGGTTAAGCGTCCGACTTCAGCCAGGTCATGATCTCGCGGTCCGTGAGTTCGAGCCCCGCGTCGGGCTCTGGGCTGATGGCTCAGAGCCTGGAGCCTGTTTCCGATTCTGTGTCTCCCTCTCTCTCTGCCCCTCCCCCGTTCATGCTCTGTCATGCTCTGTCTCTCTCTGTCCCAAAAATAAATAAACGTTGAAAAAAAAAATTTAAAAAAAGAAAGTGTGGAATTTCTACTTCTGTTAATGAAAGAATAGGCAAATTGGACTAGAGGAGGAAGAGAAGAAGCTAGCCTATACCCACCTCTGTTCCCACTGCAGATTTGTCTTCTAGAGTGGGATCAAGCTGAGGTTGAGGAGAGCTGTCACTTCAAATGAGGTTTGAGGTTTTTTAAAATTATTATTACAGTAAACTTTCCTGTATGATGACTGCAATGAGAATATTTTGAGATGGAATTAGAACTTTTTCTTGTCTGTGAATAACCAGAGGAAACTATGGAGACTGTCTGTGATTTTATCCAAGAGATGGGGAAGAGCTAGCTCTACAGAGTCCAAGCATTCAGATATGGGGGGAAGGGGATGAAGAGTAAATTTGCTTAAACAAGAGTCCAACCTAACATAACAATTTCACAGTAACTGGGTACACAAACTGATCCAGTAGATTAACCCAAGCTCTCTATTCCCCCTGGAAAACATGCTGACTGATAGATAGCACAGCACACTTAGCTCCTGGTGTGCCAGAGAACTGTGTCCCCTCACCTGAGGAAAATGCTGGCCAGGAGTCACTTGTATTTGTCCCCAACCTGTTGACACCAATTGTGTCAATATAGTTACTTAGGTTAATGAAATGTTATGGAACAAATGGGTGGTAAAAAGCAGTTGTTGTTGCATCTATGAAGTCCATGCTGATTATTTTGGAAAGTCTTGATAAAGTTGAATGGAATTGGGTGTGCATACAACAACTGCAAAAGACTGCGAGAAATGTAAAAATATACAGGGGTGCTGTGTTTAGATTGTTTCACAAATATCTCTTCAGTCTTCCTCTTAACTGAGCAATGTATAAAAATCAAAGAATCTGAGGAAATTATTTCCAGGTCCTTTCCAGCTGTGTCATTTTATGATTTTTACACATGAAAATATTTATGTCATCTTTACAAAAATAAACAAGATTTATAACATACATTTAGTCTCCAAAAATGTGCTCTATGTAACACATAACTTTCTACATACAAGTGAAGAATGTTGCTACAAATATCTTAGGTTTTAGGTTTCTCCATATAAATGCTCTTGAAATACTGCTTGAATTGAATTCATGATCCCTTTAGGCTAATAAGCTTCTGGATCAGTAAATATTTTGACAGAAGCTAAAAGCATTGATTGCATTATTCAATCTGTGAATGATGACATTTTTATGATTGCTTTTGTCCTATTGATTATCTCTTTATGATCCATGATACGTCTCCAAAAAATGGGGCTCTAAGCTTCAAAAGTACAATGTTTTCATTCCTGTGTGTTTTGATCACATAAGTATTCCTTAATAAGTTTTTTTTGGAAGTGTAGATTTGTTTACTGAGATCAAAATGGTGGATTTTGGAAAGGGAGTTTCCCAGATTTAAAAAAAAAAAAAAAAAGCATGAAACTACTCTTCTAGATAATACCTAAGGCCCTTCCATTTCTAACCTTCTACAATTCTCTCATTTTCTCTCAAGGACTGTGAGCTTTCCTTTCCCTAAACCATCCATTTTGTAAAATACATAAATATTTTTAAAAATGTGTTCTCCATTATAAAGTCAATTCAAAATGTTGGTTCACTGATGTACTATTATTCATATATCACTACTTCAGGGACTGAGAAGACATCAAAATAAAAAGAATTTAGTCATATGGCTCCCGACCTCACTTTGCATAAGAAAACATCATACATGAATGGATAAAGAAATTGTGGTTTATATACACAATGGAGTACTACATGGCAATGAGAAAGAACGAAATATAGCCCTTTGTAGCAACGTGGATGGAACTGGAGAGTGTGATGCTAAGTGAAATAAGCCATACAGAGAAAGACAGATACCATATGTTTTCACTCTTATGTGGATCCTGAGAAGCTTAACAGAAACCCATGGAGGAGGGGAAGGAAAAAAAAAAAAAAAGAGGTTAGAGTGGGAGAGAGCCAAAGCATAAGAGACTCTTAAAAACTGAGAACAAACTGAGGGTTGATGGGGGTGGGAGGGAGGGGAGGGTGGGTGATGGGTATTGAGGAGGGCACCTTTTGGGATGAGCACTGGGTGTTGTATGGAAACCAATTTGACAATAAATTTCATATATTGAAAAAAAAAGTGAAAAAAAAAAAGAAAACATCATACAACTTCATTTACAGGATTTTATTTGTTCCACTTTCAACCTTTTATGTGTCTTCTGTGTTTCCTATCCATACATCTTTGTCTCTGTATTTGTAAATATAGTAGGACACTCCCAACATTAATGTAGTAATAATAATTCTTTGCTGATTGTAGCAAAAAGGCATGTCATTTGGAGTAAAGTTATTAACGAGACAGCCCCAAGTAAAAATTATATATGAAAAACTAAAACTTGAAATCTTAGCTATAGCTTCACAGAACGAATAAAGAGTTGTGCTAAATTGTTAGTATCAGTGGAGTTTGGGCTCCTCAGTAATTCAACTACATCTACAATTAAAGTGAGATTTGATTAAAGAAAATTGTTTTTAGTAACCTCACTGTCACAAGAAACATATTAGTAAGTTAATTTTCTTTTTGCTAGAATATATGTGTAGTTTGTCAACATGTTTAATGCATGGATTTGCAGTTAACAGGCTGGGTTCTTATTCCAGCTCTGTCATTTTGTATCCTTAAGAATTCATTCAGCTTTCTAGCTTGGATTTTCTAATCTGTGAAATGGAAATAATCATGCCAACCAAAAAGAGTGCTGTGCATAGTGAAGGTGTCACTAATGTTGATTCCTTATTTCATTTCAACACGGCTGTCAGACCATATCCAATATGAGGGACTTTCGATTAGTTGCTAAATTGTGGCATGGTAAATGGGGTCCTGGGTTTGATGAACAGACATTTCCACTGAGCCAGAACTTTCACATTTGTCCTGGTTGACAGTAAAAGGAATTACCTGAAGAAGAAGAATAAAGAAAGATTTGGGAACATAATCAAAATAAAATTAATCCACATCAGTGGTAGCTACAATTTGCTGACACTCTTTAATGAAGAACATAGAAACAGACCTGGGGAAGTGATCGCTGGAAGTGTTCAATGTTGTGAAGGAGTAGTTTTTTCATTTCACTCTTATTACTAACACATTGCTACGTTGTGCTTAACCCATACTGTATACAACATCTTATGAAAATTCATTTCTATCTGAATTTTTGCTATGAGATACAAATGTTGACAACCCCAAGAAATATAAGATAATAATTACTTAGTAATAGGTAGTATTTCAGACCTACTAAATCAAGATCTGATTCAGGGGCTACAAATGTACATTTAAAAATTTTTTTAAACATTTTTATTTATTTTTGAGAGACAGAGATAGAGAGTGAGCAGGGGAGGGGCAGACAGAGAGGGAGACACAGAATCCAAAGCAGGCTCCAGGCTCTGAGCTGCCAGCACAGAGCCCGACTTGGGGCTCAAACCCACAAACCGTGAGTTCGTGACATAAGCCGAAGTCTGACGCTCAACCGACTGAGCCACCTAGGCTCCCCCAAATGTACATTTTAAAGAAGCACCCCATATAATTCTTATGCACAAAACCAGTTTAGAACCACCAGAAATAGGGCTGTTTATTATTTTGTTATTATTTTTAGTTTATTTATTCATTTTGAGATAGAGAGAGAGAGAGAGAGAGAGAGACAGTGTGTGTGTGTGTGTGTGTGTGTGTGTGTCTGCCTGTGTGTGTATGAGCAGGGAAGGGGCAGAGAGAGAGAGAGAGAGAGGGAGAATTCCAAGCAGATTCCTCGTTGTTAATGCAGAGTCCAATGTGGGGCTTGAACTCACAAACTATGAGATAAACAACTGAGTCCAAACCAAGAGTCAGATGCTTAACTGACCAAGTCACCAAGACGCCACTAGGGCTTTTTATTTTAGTAATTACTATATGTTGAACCCTTTCAGATCATAAGGAGTACTACAGAGCTTCTAGGAATATAATGGTGGTTGAGAAGTTTGTTTTGGTGTCAGTGGAAAAGATATCACTATGACATTGTCTGTGGCTTGAAGTAAAATTAAGACATTGCCTCTTGAGAAAAGCAAAACCCTTCTGTTGACTGACCCAGAAGGTTCAAGGATAATTAGAGCTGCCAAGTAGCTTATAACAAAAGCCAATTTGGAGGTGCTTTGAGACTTACTGAGTGATTCTTATCACATGATGGAGTCCTCAGGGACCTGTCAAGTGCCCTGAGGACATGGAGGACAGGACACTGTCCTATTAAGTGCATGAATCATGATCTTGAAAAACATAAATGAAAGCCAGATAGAAGCTCAAATGGTGGTCTCAAATACCAGTCCTGTGGTCTGGATTTCTCATCATTTATCATTTAACAATAACAATAAAATAGAATATCCCTAGTAGAAATAGAAAATCTATTTGTATGAAATCATGTAAAGGAATACAAGATGTTTTAAAGATTAGTGGTTATTTTGTTATTTGGTGTCTCTATGCATGATTTTAAAGTCTAAGTTTAAGATTTTAAAGTGTGTTTTTTCCATATAACCATGTTTTAAATTGCACTGAGAGTTAAATTCAGTTGTAGTAACATGAACAAACCCTTCAAAAGCCAGCAGTAGCAAGGCTTACAAGTAAGGAAGGCCCATCCTAATTGTTAGTTACCACAAACATCATTAGGTAGGTCAGGGTCTCCAAAAGGAGTAATCAGGCCTCTGGGAACAGACAAGGACTACGTAATGGACACCCAGAAAAACAGGTGGCTCCCAGATGATCAGTTTCCAGAGCTTCAGCTACGTATGCACCCTATCTAAACATGGTCTGAAAACACTCATGTGGGTTAGAGGGGATACAGGATCTCCTTTCCACCTTTGCTTTCACTTTACAAAAAAAAAAAAAAAAAAGGCCAACAACTTCTCCATGGCTAATCTTACTATAAATCAATTCCTGAAGATTGAAAACCTCCATGATGCAAATAAAGGGAAAGGTGAAATATTTTGTTGATATTGAGAAAGTGAATGCCTCTAATGATTGGGCAATAAATCCTTTTTTATTCAAAATGATTTCAAATCCTTCTTCTCAATAAAATTAAAGCAAAATCTCATTGATAGATAATTAAAAATACTTCTTTTTTAAAATAAAATTTTTTTTAATGTTTATTTATTTTCTAGAGAGACAGAGATAGAGTGTGAGTGGGTTAGAGGCAGAGTGAGAGGGTGACACAGAATCCGAAGCAGGCTCCAGGCTCTGAGCTGTCAGCACAGAGCCCAACGCGGGGCTCAAACTCACGAGCTGTGGGATCATGACCTGAGCCAAAGTCGGACGCTCAACCTACTGAGCCACCCAGGTGCCCCTAAAAAGATTTCTTAATGATACATTGCTGTGTGATTTTTTTGGAATCTAAATGGCAAGGAGCTCAAAGAATTGTGTGACATTACCAGAACAAAGCTCATTACATTCTCAACTAATATTACTTATGTGAACCAAGTTCCTCAGCACTTACATAAAAAATAATTCAAAATAGGAATAAAATTGATGCCGAATCCTGACTCATTCTAGCAATAGGTGTGCACAGATGCATTGACTGAAAAATAAGACTCATTCATTTCCTTAATAGATGTATGATGTTAAATAATTTAATCATCAGAATTTGTAATATATTTACATTGTTTCGATCAATGGTGTACTGATTATGATTATAATGATAGTGCAAACCAGAAGATGCTTAAAATACTTAAGCCGTATGGTCACTGGAAATTAAATTTTCATTTATATTTCCATTTATATGCATATTTTTGTTTCAGGAAATCACAATCGGATAAAGACTTTCAATCACAAAATATATTATATTAGGTTAAAATTCTGGGGAGGAAGTGAAGTGTTGAGGAAGGAGAAATTTACAACTGTTTGAAAATAACATGTTTATCTTTTTAGTATAAATATGATAGATATCAAATTTTTATGGCATTCATACTCCACTGAACATATTTTAAAATGTAATAGAAGAGTTTTAAATGTCAATACTTACAACATGCCAAAATTTACATCATTTATAACTATTAATAGTATCCAAGTGTTTTAGATGTTTAAAATTTAGACGTAGATATAAATTTTTTTATTTTTTAATTAAAATTCTTTTCGAAGAATTATGTTTGTTAAACATTTTTTAATGTTTATTTTTGAGAGAAAGAGCATGAGTAGGGGAGAGTGAGATGGGGGAACAGAGGATCTGAAGCAGGCTTTTCCCAGACAGCAAAGAGCCCGCTGCCAGGCTCAAACTCAAACCATGAGATCATGACCTGAGCCGGAGTCAGATATTTAACCGACTGAACAACCCAGGCACCCCTAGATTTAAATGTTTTAAATGTTAGGAAGATATATAGTGTTTAAAAATTATTTTTTAGGACATGGCAGCAAAACAGAGACCACTGGTAGGCCAGTAGTAGTCTGCAGATATCTGCAGGTATTTGGATCTGCAAATCTGCAAATGTCTAGATTGTTAAATGGGTTGCCACAACTGCAGAAGTTAGGTCCCAGCCCAGCCATAGGCTTAGGCTGGGAGGTCTGAGGTGGATCAATTCCTGAGATGGATTAGGGAGCCCTTGGGAATATTCTCATACCAGTAGTCCAAAGATTACCATTGAAGAGACACACTTTGATCTAGGCTTCCTTTCTTCCCAGTTTTTTTTTTTTAATTTTTTTTTTCAACGTTTATTTATTTTTGGGACAGAGAGAGACAGAGCATGAACGGGGGAGGGGCAGAGAGAGAGGGAGACACAGAATCGGAAACAGGCTCCAGGCTCCAAGCCATCAGCCCAGAGCCTGACGCGGGGCTCGAACTCACGGACCGCGAGATCATGACCTGGCTGAAGTCGGACGCTTAACCGACTGCGCCACCCAGGCGCCCCATCTTCCCAGTTTTGAGAAACATGGTGACTTAGATACATAGATTTATCTATTTGCATATAATAGTTACTACCTTGCTATTTGAATTCTTGAATTTGTGGGACAGATTTGCCCTACTGTATTACTTTCTTACTGCTGTCCATTTATTTCCTCCCAAAGGCCATCCATGACAACAACTTGAAGCTATGTAAGAAGCCATAAAAACCGCTGAGGTTCAGTGAGCAGGGCTTCACTTCTCTTGCCCTCCACCTGAACATTCATTCATTCTTTCAGGGCCTAGGGTGGGGCCTGAGGATCTGAAGAAGAATCAGACAAGCTCTTTGTCCTCAAGGAGTGATCAGCCAAGTGAGTGATTCAGCCACGTGAACAAATAATTTTAATACATTGGGTAGACATCAGAACAGAGAAAAGAATGAAAGCCTTTGGGAACCCAAGTAATAAGCTACAAACTCTGCCTTGAAGAGTTGGAAAGGTTTCTAAGAGGAAGTGAGAGATCTAAGTTTGAGCCTAAAACTGTAACATGAGAGCAAATCACTTGCTATAACACACACACACACATGCACACACACTCATGCACATGCATGCACATGTGCAGGCACATACATGCACATGCATGTATGCACACACACACCTATTTGCATTGCAATTCTTACATCAACTATCTGGAATTTGTACAGAATTCACAGGTTAAGGGCATAGCTTCCCACAGAACTGCCCTCACTTTACACATCAGTCGCAAGTTTGGGGATTCCCCATCACCCACACTTCTAACCAATTGGCTATACATTCAGGGGTTCCCACACCATTCTTAAGTTTGATAATTTGCTAAAAATAACTCATGGAACTCAGGCATATCTTATACTTAAAATTATAGCTTTACTATAAAGGATGAAAATCAGGAGCAACCAAAATGAAGAAACATATGGACGAGGTTTGAGAGGGTCCCAACATGAAACATCTGTGTCCTCAGGACATTTCACTATCATGGCACATGGATGTGTATCATTGACCAGAAAGTTCACCATCTCCTCTACATCTAGAGTTTTTACTGGAGTTTTATTACTGAGGCATCAGGAAATCACCAGCTAAGTGACAGAAGTCAATCTCCAGGCTCACTCCTCCTCAGAGGTCAGGCTGATACCACATGGCTTTACACCCCAAGTCTCTAAGGACATGGTTGTTTTTTCTGTTGCAAGCAGCCCCTATCCTGAGTCATATCATCAGCCTTAACTCAGGTGTGGTCAAGGGGGTCACTATGAAAAGCAAACAGTTCTATTGCTCAAGAGATTCCAAGAATTTAGAGGATTTTCTTTTTTTGTTGTTTTTTTTTCAAAGTTTATTTATTTATTTTGAGAGAAACAGAGTGACTGGGGGAGAAGGAGAGAGAGAGGGAGAGAGAGAGAATCCCAAGCAGGCTCTGCACTGTCAGCACAGAGCCCAATGTGGGGCTTGAACTCACAAAACCGTGAGATCATGACCTGAGCTGAAACTTAGAGTTGGACGCTTAACTGACTGAGCCACCCAGGCGCCCCAAGAAATTCCAAGGATTTAGAGGTTATCTCTCAAGAACCAGGGACAAAGACTGGCCAAATTCTTTATTATACAATATTATTCTTAAAATGCTTTCATTGTTTTCATTACCTTTAGGATATATGTCACAATAGTCTAGAGGGCCCTGCATGGTCATTTTTCAGCCTTCTTTATCAGTCTTGTATTCTCCATCATTCCCTGCCCAACAGATACCCTGGGTTTCTTTCAGTTTCTCAAATACATTTGCCACCTTCCAGCAAAACAGTGCTTGCCACATGATATTTCAGCTTCCTGAAACAATCTCTATCTTCAACGTTCTTTAATAAGTCCCACAAATATTCTAATATACTTCCAGAAGTCTCCCCCGACCTCACCTGACTTCCCAGAATAGGTCTCAAGTCTTCCTATTGTTTGGCTTCAGAAACTCTGAGCCTCTCTTTCATAGCACTATTTACATTTATAAATCTTAAATCTTGTAAATGCTTAAATCTGTAATGATTTGTTTATTTCTTGTCTCCTCTGCTAAAATGGAAATTCAATAAGACCGTGTACTATGTTGCCAGGACTTAGCACAGTACCTTACATATAATACTTGCTCAATAGATAATTGCTACCCGAAAGAAAGAATGGAATCAATAAATGAGTAAATGCTGCTTGTAAGCATTCTTAGGAACTCCTCTCTTTCCAGTAATGAAAACCCCCTAATCTGCACCATCTGTCTCAAAACTTTTCACTTTGACTTATTAACCCCAACAGGGTGCCTGACACATCACTGCCAAGTTATTGGAGCCATCTCGGTTCAGTTATCAGCCCCAAATTACATTCTCATTCTCCAGAGAGCAAGGCTGTCCCTGACCCTGGACACATAAACTGCTTTATTACCACTCTTTCTTCCTTTTCCATGATGAATCAGAGTCCAGTTTACAGTCTGTAACATAATATAAATTTTAAGTCTGTCATGTATTATAGTATAAAAGTCTATAGATAATAGTTCTGACTTAGCAACAAGGGACAAATATGTAAAGATTTCACTTAAGAATTCATGTAAGACCCTTCATGATGTTAACCCATAATCTTAGTTTTTCTCAGTCCTGGTTGCATACTGGAATTATATAGGGTGCCTTTTTAAAAGTTGAGATATAATTGACCTATAACATTGGATTAGATTAGTTATATAACATAATGATTTGATACATGTACATATTGTAAAATGATTACCACCATAAGATTAGTTAACCTCCATCACCACATATAATTACAATTTTTTTCTTGTGATGAGCAATTTTTAAGATCTACTCTCTTAGCCACTTTCAAACATACAAAAACAGTATTGTTAACTACTCACCTCGTTGGGGTGCTTTTAAACCAACTGATACTCAGTTAAAGCAGAATCTCTGACGCAGCCCAGGCGTGGGTCTATTTTTAAAGTCCCAGGTTATTGTAATGTGCAGTCAGTTGTGACCCACAGGAGTAGCTACAGTGTTCATCATGGTCATGGGTAGGTACATAAATTTGCTCCCATCAAGAACCCATGTCACATTTCCTAATTTCCTGATTGCTTAACCCTGGTTGGGATGCAAATATATTATCTGAGAAAGAGATAGTAACTGTGCAGAAAGGTCTTGGGTGAGTGCCCAATTCATAAAAATTCCCTTCTCTGAGGACACCATTGATACACCATGTTTGCTATGTTTGTATATTATAACCCTGTATTCCTGGCCATACGTGAGAAATGGACACTTCAACCGTGTTATTCCAACAATCTCTCTTTCAAATTTGAATCTTGGAACAAAGTTAGAGCTGAATAACAATATGCTAGAAATGCTTTTTGCAGCTTTTGATGATTTCCTTGGTGTTAAAACATCGTGGTCAATTTCAAGCTATTAATGTAATACTATTTGGTTTGCAAAACTTCTGAAAATATAACAAGTGGTTCTCCCCAGTTGTGATGAGCCAGCCCCAACACATCGATGGAGCTGTCATTTTAATGTCTGCCCCTCATATAAGATTCAAATATACTTCCTACCCTGTTCCCTGAATTTTCCAGAGATAAGTGATGCAACTCTGAAATTCTCGGAGACATTCCTCTCATTCATCTTCCTTCCAGTAAACACTTTTTTTTTTGGCTTAAGCTATTTACAACCAGCCTTTCCTACATGCAGTAAAAAGACCCTAAAATAATGAGGGTCACTCTTTAGGATATTAACACTTTAGTTTGAGTAGGTTTATCAGATGCCCTGGTTCCTGAGAGAAGTAGGAAACAGGCCAGGCATGGTAGAAGGATTCCAGGGAAGGAAGGCTGAGCAAGCAGCTGGTAGCAGGCAGAATCTGTGTGCTTGTCGGGAGACACTAAGAGGGTCACCCTCCCCAGCTCACACTCTGTCTCTGTCTCTCTCTCTCAAAAATTAATAAACATTAAATTTTTTTTTTTTAAAAAGAGAGAGTCACAGGTGGAGTGGAAGACGGGAGAGTGCTAAAAACAGAGCTTATTTTCAGAATTCTGCCCAGCATGGCTTCTGGCACTCTCTACCTCCTTTAGAGAGAATTTATCAAACATTTTAAAAGGGCTATTGACTCAAGCACTATGGAAGCTAGGGTTGTTTATTTACAAGTATTCACCTTCAGTCTCACGAAAGAAGCTGAGATACTATAGCTTTGAGGAGTAGGGAAGAGAGGCAGGGGAATCAGAAATAACAAATAGGGTAAAGACAATTATGTCTGAATCTCTTCCCAAATACGCTGGGGTGTTAAGGCCTTCTATTCCTCAAAGTTTATAAACTTGTCTACAGAATGGCATATATATTGACTATGACAATTCATGTTAGTAGGGAGAAAATGAAGCTCTAATGCTGCTAATGTAGAATAGAGAATTAAACTGGGAATAGAAAAATAAGGATGTCAGTGTGAAGTAACACTAAGTATAGTCATTTATTCAAACTCCTTACCATTCAGGCTTCATTATATTGCAAAGCATTAATTATATGCACATCAGTAAGTATATTACCTATAAACTTGGTTCTTTTATTTGACTAATTTATCCTTATAATACTTAGCCCACATACTTCAGGCTGATGTGGCAGTTTTGTGTACTCAAACTTTAAAAAAAAATATCAGAACTGGGGCACCTGGGTGGTTCAGTTAGTTGAGCATCCAACTTTGGCTCAGGTCATGATCTCACTGCTCATGAGTTCTAGCCCCACGTTGGGCTCTGAGCTAACAGTTCAGAGCCTGGAGCCTGCTTCAGATTCTGTCTCCATCTCTCTGCCCCTCCCCTGCTTGCTCTCTGTCTCTGTCTCTGTCTCTCTCAAATACAAAATAAAACAAAAAAAATAAAAGAATAAAAATGATCAGAACTGTTGCTCATATTCTGACATTCTCTGTGTGACCTTGGGTATTCACTGACTCCTTCCAGTCTTCCTTTTCCTCAACTGAAAATAACAATTACATTAGATCATGCCTAAGACCCACTGTAGCTGTAAGAGTCCATGAATCTAAATATATTTGGACATGAAAATTTTCATATATTGTTCAGAGAGAAAGAAATTATGTTACTACATCGTTTAAAATCTTCTGATTTTCTCATTCAGGAGGGAAGACAATGATTCTAATTTTCTGAATATTTAGAATGAAATGAGAGGAGTCTCCCAATGGAGATATTCTACCAGAAAAGAAAAGAAAAGAAAAGAAAAGAAAAGAAAAGAAAAGAAAAAGAAAAGAAAAGAAAAAGAAAAAGAAAACCTTCTGATTTTTTTCCTTGAAGTTCTCATATTTTAAAATGCTCTTGGTAATAATAGTCTCACAAACAATCAGGGTATAAATTAACCCCTGGAAGAATCCATTCTTGATACATATTAGAATGTAAAACAGAAAGGTAGTAGAATGGTCACAGAGATGCTTACAGAGAAGCTTTTATCAATGTTCTAATTTGGTCATAAAAAACAGAACCAAAGGAAGATCTCCAGGAACTTCAAAGAGGTCCTTAAAGCTGCCCTGTAATTACATTATACTTTCCTGGTGCAGTGGTTCTTAGATATTGGTGTTTGTTAACTGGGAAAAGAGGCATATACAAAGGCTCAGGATCTGTCCTACGTTAGCAGCCTGACCCTTTGTATTACTTGATTTGGTAGTGATATACACCAAAGGTTGAGATCCACTGCTCTGACCTATTTGGCCTTCCACTGTCCTTAACCAGTGGTTCTTAAAGTTTCCTGCACATTGAAATGACCTGGGCCACTTTTAAATATCCTGACACCTAGACTTCTGGGGAAGGTGGTGAAGTAGGAGGATCCTAGCCTCACCTCATCACACAGCTACACCTAGATAACATTCACATCAGTGTACACAACCCAGAAAATGACCCAAAAACTGACAGAAAAGGCTCTTCAAAGCTAACTGTAGAGAAGAGGCCATATCAAAGAGGGTAGGAAGGGCAGAGACACAGTCAGGAGTCAACGTGACCCACGGGACTGTCCACAGGAGTGAGAGACACCACAGGCTTAAAGAAGGGAGAGGCACCCAAGGCACAGAGGAGCCCCACTAGGGAGACCAATCTCCATAACATGTGGCTTTGTAAAACAGAGGGGCCTAACTTTGCGAGTTCTTACAATCAGTGAGCTTAATACATGCAACTTTGAAAGCCAGTAGGCTCAACTCCAGGAGAGCTAGAGGGGCAATAGGAAACTGTCCTTAAAGAGATAGCGTAACAAACATCCCTGCTGAGATATAGCATAGAAGCAACAGTTTGGAAAACATCTGGGGAAGATTTATTTACTAATCTCAGAGTGTATGCTGCAGAGGCATGGATCTTTGAGATACTTCTCCAAAAACAAAAGAGCTGCAGGTGCCATTTTTCTCATCTGTCCCCCCACCCCCAGACTACATATACAAAAATGAGTGCGGCTGAACACTCTCTACCTCCCCTGCTAACAGCAATGTCCTTCCCCTGCATTCTCCTGTGGAAATGCCCTCTCCATCCTAATTTCAGCAGATGTTCTCCTGTGTAGCTGTAAGTCCCCTCCCACAGCGAACCTGTGCAGACCTTGATGCATCAGGTACCCAGCCTGCCACCACGTTCTCCTATGGACCCACCCCCTCTAACAAGCCTGTGGCAGGAATGCATAGAAAGGAGTACCATAAGCCTAGCAGTGTGCAAGCAGCCCCAACAAGGGCCAGCACTACCACAAAGTGAAGATAACCACACACACCAGTCAGACAGTGGCACCAGCAGTGGGCTGGGGGCTGACATCTGGTCTGACTACAGGACCCACCCAACAACAAAGCTTCTCAGGGGACAACATAGAAATAGTGTTCTGTTTGGTTCTACTACAGTTTTGGCATTAAAACTCAAGTTTTGACTAAACTCAAGTCCTAGGCAGCCTCAGGCAGCCCCAAACTGGCCATCTAACAACAACACAGGGACCAAACACTGCTCACAACAGGCAAAGAGAGCCATTGAAGATGACTGGACTAAAGGTAAATACACTTCAGTCACAACAGTAGGGCACACACAATACACATTGGAGACATCAGTTTCTGATAAACAGGGGATATTGCACTGTAGGGCACTACAAGACCTCTTCTTCACAAGACCATTACTTTTTTTTTTTTTTTAATTTTTTTTTCAACGTTTTTTATTTTTTATTTTTGGGACAGAGAGAGAGCATGAACGGGGGAGGGGCAGAGAGAGAGGGAGACACAGAATCGGAAACAGGCTCCAGGCTCCGAGCCATCAGCCCAGAGCCTGACGCGGGGCTCGAACTCACGGACCGCGAGATCGTGACCTGGCTGAAGTCGGACGTTTAACCGACTGCGCCACCCAGGCGCCCCAAGACCATTACTTTTAAGACCAGGAAACATAGCTGACTTTCTTAACACATAGAAACAGACACAGAGACTTAGACAAAATGAGCAGACAGAGGAATATATCCCAAATGAAATAACAGGACAAAATTACAGCAATAGAGCTAAATTAAAGAGAGATAAGTAATATGTTTGATAGAGAATTTAAAGTAATGACTATAGGGGCGCACCTGGGTGGCTCAGTAGGTTGAGCATCCAACTTCAGCTCAGGTCATGATCTCATGGTTCATAGGTTCAAGCCCCACATTAGGTTCTGTGTGACAGCACAGAGCCTGGAGCCTGCTTTGGATTCTGTGTCTCCCTTTCTCTCTGCCCCTTCCCTGCTCATTTTCTCTCTCTCTCTCTCTCTCTCTCTCTCTCTCTCTCTCTCTCTCTCTTTTTCTCAAAAATAAATAAACGTTTAAAAATTAAAAAAAATAAATAAAATAATGACCATAAAGACACTCACTGGACTTGAGAGGAGTGGTGGACCTCAGTGAAACTCTTAACAAAGAGTTAGAAAACATAAAAACAACCAATCAAGGATGAAGAACTCAATAACTGAAATTAAAAACCCATTACAGTGAATAAATAGTAGACTAGAGGAAACAGAAGAATGAATTAGCAACCTGGAGGACAAAGTAATGGAAAGCAATTGAGCTGAATAGGAGAGCGAGAAAAGAAAAATAAAAAATGAAAATAGGTTAAGGAAACTAAGTGACAATACAAACTGTAATAACAGTCACATTATAGGAATGCCAGAAGGAGGGGAGAAAAGGCAAAAAATTATTTGAAGAAATAATAGCTGAAAACTATCCAAATCAGGAGAAAGAAATAGAAATCCAGATCCAGAAGACATAGAGAGCTTCCAACAAAATCAACCCAAGGAGGTCCATACCAAGACACGTAATAATTAAACTGACAAAAACTAGTGATAAAGAGAGAATATTAAAAGCAGCAAGAGAAAAGAAGACAGTTACATAAAAGGGAAACCCCATAAGGCTACTAGCTAATTTCACAGCAGAAACTTTGCAGGCCAGAAGAGAGTGGCATGATATATTCAAAGTGCCGAAAGAGGAAAAACCTGCAACCAAGAGTACTCTATCCAGTAAGACTAGCATTCAGAATAGGAGAGATAAAAAGTTTCCCAAACAAAAGTTAAAGGAATTCATCACCACTAAACCAGCCTTATAAGAAATGTTAAAAAAATAATAATAAAAGAGGGGCCCCTGGGTGGCTCAGTCAGTTAAGCCTCCGACTTTGGCTCAGGTCATGATCTCATAGTTTGTGGGTTCAAGTCCTGGAACAGGCTCTGTGCTGACAGCTTAAAGCCTGCAGCCTGCTTCAGATTCTGTGTCTCCTTCTCTTTCTGCCCCTCCCCCACTCGTGCTGTCTCTCCTCTCAATAATAAACAAACATTGAAAAAATTAAAAAATAATAAGGAAAGAAATGTTAAAGGGGACTCCTTGAGTAGAAAAGAAAGACCATATGCAGGAGTAAGAAAAGTAGGATGCACAAAAGCAATAAAATTAAGTGTATCCTAAAGAAATCAGTTAAAGTACTCACTGAATAAAAAAATGTAAAATGTGACAGCATATACCTAAAACTTGGAGGGGAGAGAGATAAAAATTTAGTGCTTTTAGAAGGGGTTCAAACTTAAGTGATCATTAACTTAACATAGACTGCTATATGAATAAGATGATATATATAAACCTGATAATAACTGAAAATCAAAACCAGTAATAGATAGGCAAAAAATCAAGAGAAAGAATCCAAATAATCACTAAAGAAAACCAGCAAACTGTGAGAGAAGAGAGCAAGAGAAGAAAGTAACAGAGAGGAACTACAAAAACAACCATAAAACAAGTAACAAAATGGCAATAAATACATAACTATCAAAAATTACTTTGAACATAAATAGACTAAATGTTCTAATCAAAGACATAGGGTGACAGAATGAAAAAAAAGGAAGACTCATCTGTATGCTGTCTACAAAAGACACATTTTAGACCTAAAGACACACACAGATGGAAGTGAGGGGATGGAAAAGCATTTTCATGCCAATGGAAGTGAAATGAAAGCTGAGGTAGCAATACTTATATTGGATAAAATAGACTTTAAAACATACTGTAACAGGAGCCAAAGAAGGACACTATATAATAATCATAAAGGGAATAATCCGACAAGAAGATATAACAATTATAAATATTTATGCACTCAACATGAGAGAAACCAAATACATAAAGCAGCTAATAACAAACATAAAGGAAGTAACAGATAGTAATAAATAATTGTAGAGGACTTTAACACCTCACTTAAATCAATGGATAGATAATCCAAACAGAAATTCAACAAGGAAACAGAGGCTTTGAATGACATATTGGACCAGATAGATATAACAGATGTATTCAGAATATTCCATCCTAAAACAATGAAATACACATTATTTTCAGGAGCACATGGAACATTCTCCAGAGTAGATCACATATTAGACCACAAAATAAGTCTCAACAAATTCAGAAAGATAGAAGTAATACCATGCCTGTTTTCTGACCATAATGCCATGGAACTAGAAATCAACCACAAGAAAAAATTTGGAAAGAACACAAATATATAGAAGTTAAATAACATGCTACTAAAAAAATGAATGATCAATAAAGAAATAAAAAAGAAATAAAAAACTCCATGGAGACAAATGAAAATACAATGGTTTAAAATTTGGGGGATGTAGGGGCACCTGGGTGGCTCAGTCAGCTAAGCATCTGACTTCGGCTCAGGACATGATCTCATACCTCATGTGAGCCTTGCATCGGGCTCTGTGCTGACAGCTCAGAGCCTGGAGCCTGATTCAGATTCTGTGTGTGTGTGTGTGTGTGTGTGTGTGTGTGTGTGTGTGTGTGTCTGCCCCTCCCCCACTCACGCTCTGTCTCTCTCTCTCTCTCTCTCTCTCAAAAATAAATAAACATTAATTTTTTTTTAAATTTTTGGGATGCAGCAAAAGCTAATCTAAGAGGGAGTTTATGGCACAGGCCTACTTCAAGAAGCAAGAAAAATCTCAAATAAACCAACATAACCTTACACCTAAAAGCTAGAAAAAGAACAAACAAAACCCATAACAGCAAAAACAAGGATATAATTAAGGTTAGAACAGAAATAAATGATATAGAAACTAAAAACAAAACCAACCGACCCAACAAACAAACAAAACAGCAGAACAGATCAATGAAGCCAGGAGCTAGTTCTTTGAAAAGATCAACAAAACTGATAAACCTTTAGCCACATTCATTAAAAAAAAAAAAAAAAAAAAAAGAGGATTCAAACAAAATCACAAATTGAAAGAGGAGAAACAAAAACAAACACCACAGAAAAACAAACAATTATAAGACAATATTATGAAAAATATATGCCAATAAATTGGACAACCTAGAATAGATAAATTCCTAGAAACATATAACCTACCAAAACTGAATCAGGAAGAAATAGAAAATTTTAACAGACTGATTACCCCTAACAAAATTAAATCAGTAATCAAAAATCTCCCAACACACAAAAGTCCAGAACCAGATGGCTTCACAGGTGAATTTGACCAAACATTTAAAGAAGAGTTCAGGGGTGCCTGGGTGGTTCAGTCAGTTAAGCTTCCAATTTCAGCTCAGGTCATGATCTCATAGTACGTGAGGTCAAGCCCCACATCACTCTCATGCTGACAGCTCAGATCCTGGAGTTTGCTTCGGATTCTGTGTCTCCCTCTCTCTCTGTCCCTTCCCTGCTCACAGTCTGTCTGTCTGTCTCTCTCTCAAAAAATAAATAAACATTAAAAAAAATTTAAGGAAGAGGTCATGCCTATTCTTCTCAAACTATTCCAAAAAATAGAAGAGGAAGGAAAGCTTCCAAATTTGTTCTATGAGGCCAACATTACCCCAAAGCAAAACCAGATAAAGACACTACCAAAAAAGAGAACTACAGGCCAATATCTTAGATGAACATAGGTGTAAAAATCTTCAACAAAATATTAGCCAACTGAATATAACAATACATTAAAAAATGATTCACTACAAACAAGTGGGGTTTATTGCTTGCATGCAAAATTGAATGTTTGCAAATCAATCAATGTGATACATCACATCAACAAAAGAAAGGATAAAAACAGTATGGTCGTATCAATAGATGCAGAAAAATAATTTGACAAAGTACAATAACTATTTATGATAAAAATGCTCAACAAAGTAGGTTTAGAGGGAACATACTTCAACAAAGGTCATATATGGGGGTACATGGGTAGCACAGTCATTTGAGTATCCAACTCTTGATCTTGGCTTGGGTTTTAGTCTCAGGGTTGTGAGTTTGGGCCCCACATTGGGCTCCATACTGGGTATGAAGCCTACTTAAAAAAAATCAGATATGAAAAACCCACAGTTAACATAATACTCAACATACTCAACATACTCAATGGTGAAAAACTGAAAGCTTTCCCTCTAGGATCAGGAAAAAGACAAAGATTCACACTCATCAGTTTTATGCAACAGAGTACTAGAAGTCCTAGCCACAACAACAGACAACACACACACAAAAATAAAGGCATCCAAATTAGTGAGGAAGAAGTAAAATTTTCACTATTTGCAGATGACATAATACTACATATATAAAACCCAAAAACTCTACCAAAAATTACTAGAACTGATAAATGAATTTAGGAAGGTTGTAGGATACAAAATCAATGTGCAGAAATCATTGCATTCCTATACACTAAGAATGAAGTAGGAAAAAGAGAAATTAAGAAAACAGTCCCATTTACAATTGCACCAAAAATAATAAAATACCCAGGAATAAATTTAACCAAGGAGGTGAAAGACCTGTACTCTGAAAATTATAAAACACTGGTGAAAGAAATTGAAGATGACACAAACAAATGGAAAGAAATTCCACGCTCATGGATTAGAGGAACAAATATTGTTAAAATGTCCATACTACTCCCAAGTACTCTACAAATTGAACGCAATCCCTATCAAAATGCCAACAACATTTTTTCACAGAACTAGACCAAATATTTCTAAAATTTGTATGGAAACACAAAA
The DNA here is from genome assembly GCF_022079265.1 of Lynx rufus. Lineage (NCBI taxonomy): Eukaryota > Metazoa > Chordata > Mammalia > Carnivora > Felidae > Lynx > Lynx rufus. Next base: position 158,704,941 of record NW_025814823.1, read on the forward strand.
GACTCTGAATAGCCAAAGAAATCTTGAAAAGATAAAAACTGATGGTCTTACAATCCCAGATTACAAGATATGCTACAACTCTATAGTAATCAAAATAATATGGTAATGGTACAAAAATAGACATATAGATCTTTAGAAAAGAATAGAAATCCCCAAAATAAACCCATGATTATATGGTCAATTAATCTTTGACAAAGGAGGAAAAAAATATGCAATGGGGAAAAGATAGTCTCTTCAGCAAATGGTTTTGGGAAAACCGGACAGCTACATACAAAAGAATGAAACTGGACCACTTTGTTATACCATACACAGAAATAAACTCAAAATGGAATAAGACCCTAATTGTGAGACCTGGAACCATTAAAATCCTAAAGCAGAAAACAGACAGTAACCTCTTTGACATTGGCTGCAGCAACTTCTTACTAGATACTAGATACGTCATCTAAGGCAAGGGAAACAAAAGCAAAAATAAACTTTGGGACTTCATCAAAATAAAAAACTTCTGCACAGGGAAGGAAACACTTAAGAAAACTAAAAGGCAACCTACGAAATGGGAGTAGATATTTGCAAATGACATATCTGATAAAGGGTTAGTTTTTAAAATATATAAAGAACTTATACAACTCCATCCCCAAAAACAAATGATCCAAATTAAAAATGGACAGAAGACATGGACGCCTGGGTACCTCAGTCAGTTGAGCATCTGACTCTTAGTTTTGGCTCAGGTCATGCTCTCATGGTTTCATGGGTTTGAGCACTGCATGGGGCTCTGTGCTGGCAGCACGGAACCTGCTTGGGATTCTCTCTCTCTCTCTCTCTCTCTCTCTCTCTCTCTCTCTCTCTCTTTCTCTCTCTCTCTCTCTCTCTCTCACACACACACACACACACACACACACACACACACACACACACTGCCCCTCCCCACTTGCACAGTCTCTGTCTCTCTCAAAATAAATAAATAAACTAAAAAAAATAGAAGACATTAACAGACATTTCTCTGAAGACATCCAGATGGTCAAGAGACATATGAAAAGGTGCTCAAGATCACTCATTATTAGGGAAACACAAACAAAAACTACAATAAGAGATCACCTCACACCTGACAGAATGGCTAAAATAAAAAACACAAGAAACAACAAGTGTTGGCAAGGATATGGAGAAAAAGGAACCCTCTTGCACTGTTGGTAGGAATGCAAACTGGTGTAGCCACCTTGGAAACGAGTCCAGAAATTTCTCAAAAAATTAGAAATGGAATTACCATATGATCCGTTAATCCCACTATTGGGTATTTACCCAAGAATACAAAAACACTAATTTGAAAAGATGTATTCACCCCTGTGTTTGTGGCAGCATTATTTACAATTGCCAAATTGTGGAAGCAACCCAAGGTCCATCAACAGAAAAATGGTAAAGATGTGGTAAACACACACACACACACACACACACACACACACACACACGACTATTAATCATAAAAAAGAATAAAATCTTGCCATTTGTAACAACTAGAGGGTATAATGCTAAGAGCAATAAGCCAGTCAGGAAAAGCCAAATGTGATTTCACTCATATGTGGAGTTTAAAAAACAAAGGACCAAGGAAAAAAGAGACAAACCAAAAAACAGACTTCTAATTATAGAGAATGAACTGATGGTTGCCAGAGGGGAGATGGGCAAGGTGAAACAGATGAAGGGAATTAAGAGTACACTTATCTTGATGAGCACTAAGTAATGTATAGAATTGTTGAATCACTATATTGTACACCCGAAACCAACAAAACACTATGTGTTAATTATACTGGAATTAAAATTAAAAAAAAAATTGATACTGAGGCCAGACTCTATACCAACTGAATCAGAATTTCCACAGGAAGCTAGACATCAGTACCTTTTTAAACTCCCAAGGTGATTGCAATATACTGCCCAGTTTGAGAACTGATGTCCTCTACCAGTTCTTAAACTTTAATATGTATATGAATTTCCTAGGCATCTTGTTAAGATGCAGATTCTGATTCAGTAGGTCTGGGATGGGCATGAATTTCTTCATTTCTAACAAACTCCCAAGAGATGCTGTTGCTGCTGCTGTTAGTCCGGGATCACACAGTGAGTAGTAAAGTCATGGATGACAGTTTTATATTTTGTTATCTTTCCCAACCCCCTGCATCTTCTCCCCTATCCAGACAATCAGAAAATGAATCAAAATTCAGAATTCAGAAATAGAGAAGCAATGGTAAAAGAATTAGTTGACTTGGAGACTGCTTCTGCTGATGTAAATAAGTTTAAAAATGAAACAAATGATGAATTTAAGGTCCTATTTGCATGCCATAATCAGATGGTCATTGAAATGGCATGGTGACTGTCCAGGAAAATGCCATGTAAAAGTTAAGTCAAGGGGTGCCTGGGTGACTCAGTCGGTTAAGCGTCTGACTTCAGCTCAGGTCATGATCTTGTGGTTCATGAGTTCTAGTCTTGCATTAGGCTCTGTGCTGACAGCTCAGAGCCTGGAGCCTCCTTCGGATTCTGTGTCTCCCTCTCTCTCTGCCCCTCCCCACTCATGCTCTGTCTCTGTCTCTCAAAAATAAATAAAAACATTAAATTTTTTTTAAAAAAAGTTAAGTCGACATGAAATAAATCTTTTTTAAAATGTGCTAGACAAAGATAATCTGAAAGCCAATATTAAGTAAGTAATATTGTAAGTAACAAGAGTTGAGAGAAATAAATGGATGCTAAAATATTGCTTATGAAAAACTTTTCCTGATGATACCTTCGTATTGTAATAAAGAACTTGAATTTGGAGCAAAGGCTTCTATGAATGCTTTAAGCTTAATTTTGTGATTACTATATATTGTAACACTGAAATAGAAGTTCCCTCAATCTATTGAAATAAACCTTCACTTGATTGAACAATAATAAGCAACTAAATAAGATTGATTTCCATTAAGTCTTGCTGATTTTCAAAATAACTCATCTGATTTTCTGCGGAATGTATACTTCAATGTCATGTATTTATTTAGCAACCTACTAACACTGGCAAGACTGATACATGTACAAATGAATTCTGTGAAATTGTACCAAGCACACTTGCTCCAGTCATAGCTCTTTATGCCATGCTTCTGTTATCAATTTTTAACTTTGATATGTCCTTTATATGTAAACACCATATTTATATGTATCCTGGTAATTACTTTTATTAATTTATAGTGTAGATATACCAAAACGTGCTCCATAGAACACCAGGACATAGATCTTCTACCATTCTGTTGAAATAAAACCAGGAAATGCTGCATGTATTTCTTTCTCTTGGAGATTTATACTGCATTATTGGCATGCTACTAAAAGGTCTGTTACTAAAGCTTGTTGTACGAAATAAAAATAATAAATTAAACTCCTCAACTCTCCCACTGCTTTCCTAACCTATTAGTCCATAGAAACCTCCCCATGGTCCACCTACCTCCACCCCAGCACCACACATTAGTATCCTATGGTGCCCACTTTGTAGAACGCTGCTTTAGAATCACAGACCTGATAATACAGCTGAGGGTGTCAGAAAACATTTTGGCATGTTCAGTTTCTTTCACTTTCTACTCCCTCAAAAATATCTATTTTAATATATAAACAGCATCCATGAAAATTATTTCTGATAAGAAAGGCTTTCAGGTAATTAAAAGCCTGTGATAATTAAGTTATGGTCTATATTTAATTAACGCTTTATAGTAATTAAACTTTTCTCTAACTGAAGGCATGACTTTGAGATTTGATTATCTGAAAGTAATTTTCTAAGCAATAATTCTGTCTCTGTTGAAGCATGAATTTGAGAAGTGGGTGAACTTCATCAGACTGCATGGTGACTTACCTGGTATGTCTCCTTTTACTGATAAAGAATGAGCAGGGATACCAGAATCTACAAGTGAATTAGATTATAAACAAAACACCAAGGAAAAACAAAAGTCTAGAGCCCTCTGTATACTCGGGACACAGAGCAGTGTTGGCATGGGCTACCACCACAGTTAAACTAGACTGCTTGATTGATCGATAATGTCAAACATTTTTTTGATGCTGCTTTTCTTTGGTTTCTTTCTTTTTTCAGCCTAGGTCCTGTGGGTTTTTGTCCATGCAATCTACAGGCATGGTGAAGCAGACCTACACCCAGATTCTGATTTCACTTTATGTTTTCAATCTAGGACAATAAGTACAATATCTGTTTTCTGGCAAGCCTCTTCTCGAGCCCTGGAATGGGAGCAGTTACAATGACAGGCCTCTCTAGCACGGAAGCAGCAGAGGAGCCAAAGAACACAACAGTGCACCGTATGCTGGGGCCAGCCGCGCCTGATTGCTCTCGCTGAAAATGGCAATGAAGCATTAACCTTTTCTCAGGAAAGCTGAGACACAGGAAAGAGGACAAGAGCCAGAGGAAATACCAAAGAAGAAAAAAACAGGAAGTGTAAAGGAGATCAATCGCAAGGACAGCACAGATAATAATCGTGGTACAGAAGGCAAGCAGCAAGTCCTCTGACAGCAGAGAAGAGAAAAAGCAATCAACTTAGAGTGGTTGTATCATGTGAAAAGAGGAGCAAACAGCTTCCTAGGCCTCAATGAAAATATTCACTTATTTACGCATTTATTTGTTCATTCATTATTCATTCATTTTTTCATTTCATGCATCCAACAGTGAGTTCTCTCTGTGGGAATCCTTCACTTGACTTTTTTCCAGATTCCCACTTCTATTACCATGGATCAAGGCTCTTAGATTCCCTGATTTACTACAACAAAGAGAGCGTCAGTACATTTTTCTGGCCTTATATACTCAGGAGCATCATGTCTGACACAGATAATGTAGATGAACAACATTATTTTTATGAAAAGGGAGTGACAGTAAGGATGAATCCTGACTGAAGACAAGATTGCTATCTCTAACCTCCCCAGTCTGTGTGTACCATAAGGCCCATCCCTGACCTCCAAGTAGAAAATAAAAACCCTGAACGAGAAAGACACAATCCCAGAATTCACTAAGAAAACCATGATTTGACTCCTGAATTTCTAAATTGGGTGGATTTGGGTCTCAAGATAGTTCAGTCAGTTCAAATCACATATAGACAAAAAATACAATTTTTGCATATCTAGATTTGTGGCTCAAGAAACTTATGTTTTCAAATTTGTTTTGAAGTAAATATTGAAAAAAACCTCATTCTTAGAATTTTCTAGTTAAAATTTTATGACAAGTTATAGGAACTCTATTTAACAACCAAAAAATGATATTATGTTCCCATAAATATAATTTAGTGCTCTCCTACTTTTGAAAAAATAACTTATTTTAGATGCAGAGTCTTATATTCAAGTCTGACAATTAAAATAGATTTTTCAAAAAACCATATTACAATCCCATAGTTTTAAATTTAGTTTTACAATGTTCAGATGGTAATGTGAATAGAAACAGTAACTCAATTACTTTTCAAATAAGTACCTTGATGAATATATTCATTTTCTTCTGACAAGGAATTATTATTGCCTTAAATTTAATCTTAGTTCTTCACATGCTGCAGGGATTTTCATGGCTAAACTGCTTTAAATTATCTTATGATTCATCTACCTTGAAATATGAATGCACTGTACTCACAATAAGACAGAATAATATGTAGTAGATGTTAGATTACTTTAAATTTGATTGTCTAGAAATATTTTATTAAAACATTTCTCTTACGTGGCTAAAAATAATGCCCCTTGATTCACTTTATGGGCAGAGTTGGGAGACTGGACTGAGCTGGTAGTATGTGCACTTGTTCATTCATTCAACAAATACAGAGTTAAGCAGATAAAGGATTGAGGCCAGAAAGCTGCTAAAACAAAGAAGAGCAAATCAGTCTTCAAGTCTAGAAGATACTGAGGAAGGAAGGGCCAAGCTGTATTCTCTAAAGACAGGACTGGTGCCAATGATTCCAGGGGAGATATTGTTTGCTCTCTCTCTCTGGTTTGAAACAACCTGTGGACAGAAGGTAGGGGAGAACAGAATCTAGATTGTAGCAGAAATAGATTGGAAGGCTGCAGGTAAATCTGACGATGTACTCTAGCACAGAAAGGCTACAATTGCTTTAGCCTCACACATATTGAGAATATGTACACTATTAAGTTCAGAAAAATTATGCCAAAAGTCAGTGCCAATGCTTTGTATTCTTATCTCTAGTTAGAAGTGTGTACAGATAGGCAAATGTCAAGAACTGGAAGATATAAAGGCACCCGTTAGGTAAGAAGGGCAACTGTTATCAACTCAGTTTAGCCCAGTGGACCCATTTTCTTCCATCAAGGGATTGGATAATCTGAATTGTATTCATTCACACTGTAAACTAGGGAACAAACCTGTTAAGGCAAATTTCCTTTCCCACACAGGCCAGTGACAGATGTAAATTTGGAACTCACAGTGAAATGTGGCTTTGGGAAGATTGTTTTCCCCATGCAGGGTTTCAACATTTGTTTTGTGAGCAGAGTGCCTAAGGTAACAGGAAATAGTGTTTCAAATTTGTAGTCCAATCAACCTCAAGGTACTTAAAAGGACTAAGAAAAGATAATTTTCCTGTACCTTAGAAAGGTAAGCAAAGTGGTGCAGACTCTTAATAGTGGTAGGAATTGCATTTGTGCCCAAAGAGAGGAAGTATTCACTTAAAAAAGAACAATAGGGGCAACTGGGTGGCTCAGTTGGTTGAGGAATTGAGTGTCTGACTCTTGATTTCAGTTCAGGTCATGATCCCAGAGTCGTGGGATTGAGCCCCACACCTCCCGATGGGGTTCAGAGTCTCTTTTCCTGTGCCCCTCTCCTCACTTGCACACTCTCTCAGAAAACAAAACAAAAAACAAACAAACAGAACAGTAAAGGATGGGTTTTTGAAGGACATTACCTCATTGGAGAAAATCTGTAGTCACTGCCATTTTTACCCTATCTTGAGTTCAATAATCCTGCTCTCTTGTTCCTGAGCAGTCTTGAATACACACACATACAGCTGTGTTACCTGAGCTACTTACTTTTCTTTAAAAAAAAATTAACATTTATTTATTATCGAGAGACAGAGAGAGACAAAGCATGAGCAGGGGAGGGGCAGAGTGAGAGGGAGACACAGAATCCAAAGCAGGTTCCAGGCTCTGAGCTGTCAGCACAGAGCCTGGTGCAGGGCTCAAACTCACAAACCATGAGATCATGACCTGAGCAGAAGTGGGACACTTAACCAACTGAGCCACCCAGGCGCCCCTACTTACTTAATTTTCTTAAAAGTTTCTTTTCTCATCTATAAAATGGGAGTAATAATATCAACCTCCTAAATCTGTTGTGAGAACAAATGAGATGATCATGCAACACACTTAGCATAGTGACCATCTAGAAGGTAGCAAATATCAATAAAAGATTGTAGTCATTGACACAAATTAGTGCTATGTTTTTAATTCAATTGATACTGAAAGATGTAAACAGATGTTGATAAAGTGGTCTATGGCCCATAATTTTACTTGGATCTATAAACAAATTGGATTAAGCAGATTTATGCACTCAAATCAATGACCAATGTTGTAAAACAAACCAAAACTGTGAACTCTTGGTTTTTATTTTCATCTTTTATGTTCAAGCGACAAATAGAGGCATTTACAATAACACCATTATGTGTTCCTGAACAACTTTGCATTTTGCAAAAATTGTACACTAAAAATAATAGGGTCTGTAGGGAAAAATAGCATTAACAGCAGAATACTCAAAACCAATGAAAGTTTGAAACCAATGCCCTAAACAGAACTAATTAAAATCCTAATAAGAAGTTATACTAGAATGGGTAAATTTCCATGGGCATTTGCCAAAGAATCTCAGTCGTTCCAACCTTTGTGACCTTTTACCCTGGAGTCATGCTTACTTCCTCTTTTGAAATACATGTCCCTGAAGACAGGCACTTCCACAGAAATCTGTTTGACCAAAATTTAAAATACAATCCAAGAGTAGACTTCACACAACTTACACACAACTTCCCCAATACACTGACCTCATTCTCCAATTCGTATATCATGTATGTGAAATTAATTAAACCAGGAGGCCATTAGACTCAGGTGATTCTAATATCTTAGCAGCCTATGTAGGCAATCCCAAACGTAAACCTGTAAATGCCTCAAGGTTAAGAAATGGAAACCTAAGGACAATCCTAATGACCAATGACAAGCCGATCACAAACGTAAGGACAAATCAATCACAAGCCAATCACAAGCCAATTACACTTTCCCAAATAATGTAACTGCATAAGCTATATAGCCAAATAATTTTCTTGCTTTGCTTCCACCTCTTCTCTCTAAAAGTGTTTCCTCTAGATTCTGTCAATGGAACATTCCTGACTACTTGCAGTTTGATGCGGCCTGATTCAGATTGAGTGTTGCTCAAATAAATGCTTAAAATGTTTAATATGCCTTGGTTTATCTTTTAACACATACGTGTAAATTAGTATTAAAGAAAAACACACTGGAGGAGAAGAGACTATATGTTTGCATCATCATGATTATGATAACAAATGTAATAATGATGGTACTCACCATTATTCCTTCTTGCCTGTAGAAAAATACTTTCAGTCAATGATGAGGGAAGTTGAATAAATATCCAATGAAGTGGAACTGCAAGAATATAAACAGTAATTATGTCAAAATACTTTCACAGCATACCTTGCATCTCTCACTCTTGAAACAATAGTGTATCAAGAAGGCTTTGGAGGAAAAGTCAACCCAAATGGGTATGACCAGATCAATGCCCCTGGTGGGGCTTCCCTAGTGAATTGCACAGTAACTTCTGATTTCAGAGTAAGGACATAACTCACAGCAACCACACACTCTGTTTAAAAAAAAAAAAAAAAGGTATGATGACATTTTTTAAACCTTGGTTCACCTCCAGTCTAAGAATATTGCAGCCAAACTTTGGCTGCCCTTGGATCATTTCTACCTCTCTATCACTTACTCAACTGCTTGAGCCACACTTAGATCTGTTTTTACAGTCCAGTGAATTTGAGGCCCAAGACATTCCCTTCTTGTCCTTATAGGAATAGAAAGGAATAAAAAGATGCAGAAGAAGGTAATTTTCAGTTCTCTGATAATTAGTGCAAACACACCTATGCACATATGTGCACACGTGTGTTGATGGATATGTGTTTTCCTTCTCAAGTATAAACCCAACATATCACATGTGGACTATCTATCTGCCTTTCTGTCCCTGCACATATGTTACCACCACGAAGTGCAGAGCTGGGTTCAAGAATGGGAGAACTCAGTAGTTTTCTAGGTCATAGGCCTGATAGTTAACAGGTATACACATTATAGTTGTTCCAGTCATTAAAATGTTGAAATACTTCCATATAATCTCCCTGGGTCCACAAGTCTCTAGACCACCATCCTGGTCTCCCGAGTTTCTCCCATGCAAATTCCAGGAGGTTAGCCTCCCATGTGGTCTCAAAGCATCCTGTCTTACTCCTGGTAAATTTATCACTTTGTGTATTGTCATCGTTTTGTTTGACCATTTCCCTGGCTGGAAGTGAGTACTTTGAGAGAAGAAACTGCATGTTGTGATCATTTTATCCTCGACATCTAGCACAGTGCCTGGCACATAAAAAACTCTCAGTAAATTTTAGTGTAATGAGTTGCAACAACAAGCGTAATAAAAATAGGTAATACTTCCTGTAATAATGTCATATGGTGATTGATGCTAGCTACACTTGTGGTGAGCACAGCATAATATACAGACGTGTGGAATCACCGTGCGGTACACCTGAAACTAATGTAACATTGTGTGTTAATTATGTGTCAATAAAAAATAGGTAATACTGATTTAAAATGTTTATTTTTTATTATTGTATTTATTTACTTAATTAATTAATTTATTTTTGAGAGAGAGAGGGAGAGAGAAAGAGAATCCCAAGCAGCTTCCACATTGCCAGCGTGGAGCCTGATGTGGGGCTTGAACCCATGAGCCATGAGATCATGACCTGAGCTGAAGTCAGACACTCAATTGACTGAGCCACCCAGGTGCCCCAATGGGAAATACTTCTAATGCAACCCTGAAAAGCAGTTTTATCCCCATCATTCCTATTTTACAGATGAGAAAACAGCACAGAGAAATTAAGTGACTTTCCCAAAGTTACATAGTCAAGGAATTAGATGTGATTTGCAAATCCAGGTAGGCTGGCTCTAGGGATTATATAATTGCGACTGCATACTCTATGCCCTTGCTTTTGAATGAGAGGTAGAATCACAGCAATAATACAGTATCATTTGCCGTCATTACAAAATAACCGTAAATTTAAAAGTCACATATGATTGAGAAAATATGTTTTATACTCACTTTATTTTAATGCTGACTGAATACACATAATTCATGTCCCGGCCTAGATGGCCGGTCCCTAGGGAGCAGAATAGGGAGGATGAAAGAAAATAAGTGGGGCCAGAGGGAAAAAACAAAATTCATGTACAAAGCATTGAGTCAAGATTAGGTACTCACAATGTATTAAATATGGGTCTGATGGCAAGGATGGGGGTAGGAATCTGAGAGAGCAAGAGCAAGGAACAGCAGGTTGGAAGGGAAAAGAGACTGAAGTCTAGATTCTACTAACACGTTTTTGCTGTTATGCCACATTGGGAGATAAGTGGTATCTAATCATTTTTTTACAACAAACATTGAGCCACTTGTGCAATTGTAAATCTTTTCTTTGCTTAATTGCACCTAATAAACTTGAACTAATAACTTGATGATCAATGACAGTCATTTGACTTGTAGATTTATGCCAAAGAATATTGAGTGTTTCTCAGATATCTCTGAAGCTTAAATTTGGGTGACAGTATTTGCCTTCAGTGACAGAGTTAACTAGGTTTATACTGTATGAAAATTTTCCCCCATGCCAGCATTTTACCTATTAGATGTGCTGCCTTAAAAAAGCCTGGAGAATCTCCTAATTTAATCATGGTATATAAGTAATGTTTGATATAGCTAATATTTCATGCCCAGAACAGAAAGAAGATAAGCAAGGAAATCAAAGTGAGAAAACAAAGAATGCCAACTTGGAATGCCAGCAATATGCCCACATCATCTTACACTTGATCTTAGCCAAAAGGCTGAGAAGCGATACTCTCATCATCTTAAAACTTCCCTTTGTCCTTGGTTCATAGGCACACAGAAATCAAACAGAATCCATCATAAAAGAATTCTAAGAAGCCTCTCTGAAGGTTGCTCCTTCAAAATACATTACTAGCTGCTACACTTACAAATGAAAAAGGTGAGGGCACCTAGGTGACTCATTCCATTAAGCGTCCAACTCTTGATTTCGGCTCAGGTCATGATCTCGTGGTTCCAGCCAGGCTGGAGTATGGAGCCTGCTTGGATAGTCTCTCTCTCCCTCTTTCTCTGCCCCTCCCCTGCTCACTCTCTCTCTCAAAATAAATACATAAACGTTAAAAAATAAAACCATTGATAAAGGTGAAACCCATGTTAGACCAGTGCCATACCTGCTGCCCTCATCTACACAAACGTGCACCATGGGCAGCAGACATGTTTTAGTCATCTCTTTCCCCTGCAGTGATTAACACAGGACCTGGCTTATTAGACATCAGATGTTTGCTGAATCGGATCTGTGGGCCACACAGGAGCATTCTTCCTGTCCCTTGTAGGCTGTACTCAGACTCTGTTCCACATGGGCTAAAAGCTCCTCAGAGACAGAGAGCATGAGCACACCAGTGGGCCATGCTCCAGCTTCACATTCCAACAAGATGCTCTTCTGCAAGTGCATGTTGAGTCCAGGGAGCAGTTCAGTTGGATAGACTGCTGCCTCAAGCTTCCATACTGCTTGTTCTGGGATACTAAATTGGCTGAATCAAAATGGATCTTCTCCTCTGTGGGTACAGTGTTCCCTACTCATATCTTTTGAGAATGGACACATCCTATATCTCAATGTCACTCTGGCTGCATGGCAACATGGCAAATGCCCTACACAGAGCTGGAAGGCTAGATCCCCACCATGATCTTTCCAGTAGTCACCATTAAGTCACTTAACCTCATTGAGCTTTAATCTTCCCGTCTGCAAAATGAAATAACACATGCCCTGATTTATGCACGGAATTGTTCTGAGGATCAATGGCATAATATATATAAAAGTGATTTCTCAACTATAAAGCAAACCTAATAAATATAAGTGGTATTATTGGTGGTATTTTTGATATTTTCCATTTTTTTTTTGCTGGTTTCTTTGACTCTGACCTAATGATCTCAGCCTCATAAAGTCAGTGAGGTTAAGAGGGCTGTGTTATTGTTTGAGAGGGTTTTCACACATGAACTTTGAAATACAGTCCAAATGGTATAAAAGTGTGACCAACATATTTCCTGCCCTGAGCAGTTCAGTACCTTGACAAAGAATGGCATTCCATGTGTGTGATTTACCATCATATTGAGATATATAACAGCTCCAAAATATATATTATCTATAAATATGACAACATTTCATATGTCCTAATTATAATGTAACACTGAATTGGTAGTTGCAGTGGTATTAGGGTGGATCTACAGAAGAGAAGAAACAGATATATAGTCACTCAACCAACTTATTGAGTAACTACTGAGTACCACGCACATTACGTCAGATACTGAGACTACAGCACTGAGCAAAACAGACACAGTCCCCACCCTGATGACATTACTATATGGCAAGCCACTCTAGTCTAGGGCATCAAGGGAGATTCCTCCAGTAAAAGTCAGTTCATGGAAGGCTTCCATGTATGGAATCCAGAGAGGTAGACTAAAGGGGAGAGGTGGAATAATAGGGGCAGGTGGAAGAGTCTATGGGACCTGTGTCATTTGGTGGCTATTTATTGTCTTTGTAATAATTATCTCACATTTTCAGCCTCACTGCCCCAAAGAAGACAGACTCAAATTCCCAGCCTCCCTTACAGCTAGGTTGCTGTGCTAATGTAATGCACTAATATAGGACTTGGATTCAGAAGTGAGCAGGACAGGTAACCAGACTTCACGTAGACTTTTATTTTTTAATAGTGTAGACAGAGATAGCTGCCTATTTATGGAACAGAGCAATCATTGTAAGGTCATGAAGCTGATGTGATACTGTGGTTAAATTGTAGGTGTTGTCCTCCCCAAAGTTTATAAATCTATTTCTACAGCTCTCCTAAAAATTATTTGAACTGTCAAAAATCCTTTAACAAATTCTATAAATAATGCATCTAATCATTTCACAGCAAAACAGGTATGAGAAAGGGCCCAGGACCATGAGACCTACCAGTCTTAATTATCTCCTGCAGCATCCAAAAGTGGGTGGCATCAGTGTGAGTTTTCTTTGCTGACATCTTGATGTCACAAGATAACAAACACATGAACACTTCAGCAAGGCAATCTGCAACTAACACTCAGGCAAAACAAAGAACTCTCATAGGAAGAATTTCTGGAGAGTAGTATCCCCAATGGATCTGAATGCACATTAGGCAAAAATCTAAGTGGCTTTTGACTAATGCTTGCTGATTCTCATTTAAAAAATTCATGGTGATATCCTTAAAGTCCATAAGCAGCTCCAAAGATACTGGAAAATGTTTCCAAAAGCCTTAATCAGGTTTGGCAATGTTCCCTCTTACCCTGCTACTAACATGGTCACTATCATTAATAGAAATGACTCATACATGTTGAACACTTATTATATGCTAGGCCCCATCACACTTGATCCTAGCTACAACCCTTCAGGGGAGGTACTTTAATTATCCCCATCTTACAAACTGAGGCAACAGAAACAGCAACGGGATGAAGTAAGTGCATGACCCAGCATATGAACGCAGGCTGTATGACTCCAAAGCCCATGTGCTCAGCACTCTACTAAGATAGTAGTGGGGAGGAAATGTCCTTTTGGAAATTCTTTCGCATGTACCCAGCAGTCATTTTGCTCAGTACTTCCTGTGATCAAGATACACGTGCAGTTTAAAGCCTCCCAATATCTTTTTTGTTCTAAAATAACTTGTATGATCTGTGGACTTACATACAGTGTAATTCTTGGCTTGAACAAAAAAATTATTCCCATAAATATGGAACTATATCAATCTTTATAAAAGGTACTCAGTACTATGAAGTTCTATAGTTAACAAGACATTGTCATACAAATGCTGTGTCTCAATAAAAAGTAAACACTTAAAATAAGTAAACAAATAAACTTGCCTTCTAATTAAGGTAATTGAGGCTGCTGGTCAGAGTCAAGGTGCCCTGGGAATCAGGCTAAACCAAGCACACAGACAATCAAAAGGCAGCTATTAGCAAGTATCTTAGTGTATGACATGCACCATAGGATTTTGAACTGTTAACAGAAATCCCCTGAAATTTAACTTGATATGAACAAGGGACATCAAAAGACTCCATCATAATCTGGTGAATGGTTGACTTTTTAGTAGCTAATGAATTCTAAGGAATTCTTTTGTTTCATTTTAAGCTAGTCTTTTCCTGATGGCAACAGGGCCACCTTCTCTGAAGCCACCACATATTAACTTCATGTCCAACCTCATTCTAAGAAGGACCTGAAGCAAACGAGATATTAAATAAGAATTCTCCTCACGAGGGGCGCCTGGGTGGCGCAGTCGGTTAAGCGTCCGACTTCAGCCAGGTCACGATCTCGCGGTCCGTGAGTTCGAGCCCCGCGTCAGGCTCTGGGCTGATGGCCCGGAGCCTGGAGCCTGTTTCCGATTCTGTGTCTCCCTCTCTCTCTGCCCCTCCCCCGTTCATGCTCTGTCTCTCTCTGTCCCAAAAATAAATAAACGTTGAAAAAAAAATTTTTTTAAAAAAGAATTCTCCTCACGAGACTGTCCCTGAGCGACTCTCTAGGCCCATGTGCAAGAAAGAGTTTCATTTTGACCCTTCCTATCTCCCTGCCTCCTGTCCCAAACTGCCTTGGACATTTCAGAGCTGCCTCTCTTACCCTCCCCTGTATCCGGTCAAGCACAAATGCCACATTAACTCACACTCCTTGCAACCTTGGGATTCACTTAATTTTTTTACATAAATATTTCTTTTTTCAAGACCCACCTGCACTATGACCACAAGTCTCTGTTCTCTAAGTACACCATTTTGTCTTAATTTTGCTTCTACCTTCTTATTCACTACATGCCTTCCTCAGGCTCCTCTCCTGAGTCGCCAGGGTTTCCCCAGGCAGATCTCACCCTCCACACATCCTCACCCAGTCATGCTTTGTCAGCCCCAGATCCTCTATACTACAGCCACTGCCCATTCAAAGGACGCGCTCTTTTCCCTTCAACCACTACCAGCCTCTTCACAGTTCATTGCCCTGTGCCACCAGATACCCAGGGCCCCTCTGGCCTCACCTCTGGTGCTGTCCTTCTGCTGTTGTCCTCATCTTCCTGGGACCTGCCCACCAGCCCCACATCCTTATCTCTGTCTTGATCTTGCATTTCTAAGGTCTTTTTTTTTTTTTTCTGTGAGTCTTTCTCTTTGGAGTCATGGAATTCTCTACTTTTTGCATTTATCTTTTTTTTTTTTAATTTGTCTCTTTCTGAAATGCATCTATTTCAGTTTTAAAAAGTGAGGCATGATGAAAAAAATATTAAGTAAATAATAGTTCAGGCAGTCAAAGAATGTGGAAAAACAATAAAGAGGGTCCTTGCATGATTATTGTTGAGATACTAAGCCTATTTCATTAGTGCTCATAAAAATATAATAAGGTGGACAGGGTTTTTTTGGTGTGTTTTTTTTGTTTGTTTGTTTGCTTGTTTGTTTGTTTTTTGTTTTTAAAGCATGGACAGTTGTTATCTACAGTTTCCAGAGAAGGAATTTGAGGCCAAGAGAGGTAATTCACATCACATCGTAAATGGTAGCACTAAAATTTGTATCTAAAGCTGTTTGATGCCAAAGTTCACTCTATTAGGTGCCACCTTACCTTAGCACCTATATAAGCCAATTCCATACAGTACTGTAGAATTTAGGAAATGTGGAATAGAATTCTTGAACTTCAGGATTCAAATTATGATTCTCCCAACCTGCTCACCAATGTGGAATGCACTGAAAAGTTCATTGACCACATTTCCAACACCAGTGTTGTCTGTGTATATTAAAGATAAGCATCAAATCTTGTCCTGCTCCAATCCATCCACATGGCAGTCAGAATCATATTCTCAAACTGTGAATTGGATGATATCATGTCCTTGCTCAGTACCCTCCCTCCAGTGGTTTTCCAATGTACTTAAGAAAAAACCCTACAAGGAATATTTTGTGGACTTCTCCCCAAAGCCAAACTTCCACAGGTTCCTTGTGCCTCCTTCAGCATCTCACTCCTCTGTCATTTCCTCATTTTTCCCTTGTTCAACAGCATTTCAAGTGTCTTCTACTATAACAAAAGCTCTTCTTTAACTTCTTTCCCCTCCCTTTTTCCTCTTAAAGGACGGTCTACATACTCCAGTAGCTGTTTTCCCCCCATTAACCACATAGATACTCTCTTTGCTCTTTGTAGCACAGTTTCAGCCTTTACCTTCTCCTGAAGCTAAGCCATCTCTTAACAGTGTAATCTAAGTCACCTAAGCAATCCAATGTGTCTCTCCTTTTTTGACTTCTGTGTCATGTTCTTGGGATCTTCCTTTGTCCCTGACCTCTCCAGTTCTCTTTTACTTTCCTTGTCCTCCAAATGTCCCTTCCTCTTCCTGATCTGTATTTTTCTCTTAGCAGACACATCCACTGTAATGACTTTAACATTTTTTTTAAGTAGCTTCCACACCCAGCTCAGAGCCCAGTATAGAACTTGAATTCACGACCTTGAGATCAAGACCTGAGCTGAAATCAGAATCAGACGCTTAACCCACTGAGCCGCCCAGGAGCCCTGACTTCGTCACTTTTTATGACTTCCAACTCTGAATTTTTCATGTATTCTTGTTCACACTTCTAACACCCACTGATTTCTATGTGGAAATCCTTACCAGTCTTAAAGCCACATATAACTAAGCTTCCATCACATCTGCCATGCCTCTGTAGTGCAAACCCCTGATTCTAAGCAGGCAACTTAGAAATCTCACCTCTTAAAAAAAATCCTCTCTATCACTTTGCACATTTAATATCACTTCTTCATGTACCCTCTACCTCCTTTCCAAATTTTCATAATTCTTTAAGACCCAGTTTATATTCTATCTCCTCCTAAAGACTGCCTTCACCACAGGTATACTGTAAATTCTATACTATAAATCCCTAAGGGCAGAGGCCATTGTTTCGATAACACAGCATTTCTCATTGTATTCATCTCCACCTCCTCTCCCCAAATTCCAACGCTTACTAAACTTTCAATAATGTTTTTTGAAATGAAGGAAGGAAGGACTTCAAATATTTGCACAGATAGAGAAGAAAGTGTAATCTTGGCATACTTCTTACTTCTGCTGAAAATATTTGCAGAGTCACAATATGTAAGTGTACTGATTGATTTTCAACCCTTTGGAACTGACCTATAAGGAAAAAGCAGAAGATTTAAATATAAGTATATGATAAACTGTCAATGTTATATGTCTTAATGCTGTAAAAGTGAAGATCTAGTTGATAAACAGTGGAAGTAGGGAGCAGAGAAGGGGGGATGCTTGGGATGCAATACTCTCATGTGGAAGGCAATGGGTCTTCATGGGTTTGGATTCAGACTGCCTAGTCCCTCTGCTACCTTACTGGCCTTGTGACCTTAAGCAAGGCATCCCCTACCCCCTCTGTTTTACTTTTCTTATTTGTAAATTAGTAATGATACCTCATAGGGCTGCTATAAGGATTAAATAAGATAATTCATGCGATAGACTTAGAACAGTGTCTGGCACAGAGTAAATATCCAGTAGATTTTGGTCATTGCTCTCTTACAAATTTGAACATAAAGAGACAATGTCTGAAGTTGATAGAATCAGAAACCAAGGTTTATGTGTATTGCATAAAAATATAAAGATAACAGAGGAACTAAAAATAATAAAACTTGGAGGAGGAGGGGAAAATGGGGAAAGTAGAAATGAACCAAATCTTCAAATTTCAAACCAGGGAGTCAAAAGACCTTATTTTAAGATATAGTGGCCCCAAATATTATTTGGAATTAGGGAAATAACCATCAGTAATTAAAAGAGAAAAGCTTACAAATGATTGCTTCTGGGAAGTGTGACTGGAAGTAGGAAGGAGTAGAAAGAGGTTCTGTTGCTTTTCACTGTAATTTTTCTAGTATTTGATTCTTTACTGGCCATATATTATTGTGATTTTTATAAGACATAAACATGCATACCCATATGTGTATTTGCATTTACATGGACACAAGATGCTTTAAACAAGGGCAAGAGTTGTTTCACTCCCTGGTAGCATCTAACATGGCACTTTGCCAAAATGTATACATGATAAACATCTGTTAAACAAACAATGCTGCCTCACTCACTGCTACCTTCCAAAACAATAAGACTGCCTTACTGTTAGCAGAGTAGCTGAGCTGAAAGTTATTGAACTTATGCTAAATATATCAAACCCAGGTGTCTTTATTTCTAATTTTCCTTTAGATTAGGAAACAGGTGCTTCCTTCTTCACTAAACGTAACACTCAAGAAAACCACTCCAATGAACCACTTCAAGGGAAGTGAATGTCCATTGAAAATGATGTTTTTCTCAGTACAGAAGAAACGATAGTGGGAAAGGCTCATATTTACTTTCCTTCTCTTTGTATCCACCAGGTTGGTATAAATTGCACAGAAATATTCTATCACATAATAAACAGAAATCATATTTCAGCTGTGGTAGAAGAGTCTAAGGTTATTTTTCACAACATAAAATACTTTTCACAAAATAAAATTTTAAACCAAATTTTAGAGATAAATCAATTGTAAATGAGACTTGTGTAAACCCTTGGAGGCATACAATGCTTTGAAAAGGAATTCTCCCTCTCAGTCAACTCTACTATGCCCAATAGTTTGGATTTGGATTTCTTGAAGATGCAAATTCAAACATAATTCCCTTAGAATATTGGAAAGATTTGATAGGTTGAACAAGGGAACAATATGAGGTTTTTTTAAGTGACTTAGATATATTATATTATATATATTATATATATATTATATATATTAGATATATATAAGTTAAAACTATAAAATTATCTTCTTAGAAATTTGTAGAATTGCATGTATTCAGTAGGAAACTTCTTGATAGATATATGCAAATCTAAGCTTGTAATCTGAAAGACAGTTGGGAATTGAGCAGAGAGCTAAAAACATTAAGAACAAATGTGCAAGAGACAAACATATAAGCATGTCACACAGTGCCAAGGACCAAGACAGAGGTAGATAGGCAGTATCAGAGAACCAAAAGGATTTTGCCCCATTCCTCCCAGATGCCTACCTCCGGCACTGATCCTAGAAAAGATCCAGAAAAAATAAAGGAGGTTGAAAATGAAGGGGGGAGGGGGAGGTGCACGGAGCTGTTCCGTATCTCAACCCTCATTGACTAGTGTCCATTTGATAAACCTGGTTGCACAATAAAGAAAAAAAGGAGGAAAGAGGGGAGGAAACTGAAATATCTTTTCTTTGGCTAATTTTTTTAATGACAAAAAAATACTTTGGGGCTAAAAATAAAAAATATCCCTCTGGGGAAGAAAAAGAACAAATCCTGGATTAAAGCTAGTATTTTATTTTAGTTTACCTTCTGTGCTCTCTTTCTAGACATTTCTAAGGTTTTTTAGTCAATAATTAACTGGTGTGAATAATACTACCGGTTCTATGAGGATCTGGTTCCTGACAGGACACTGACTTCTTCAATTGATATGTGACCTCTTTGATCCTCCTTGTATCTTCTATATGAGTGGAATGCTTATCCAAATAATGGGAAAGGCTTCTGAATATTTAAAAAAATTTCTTTCAATGTTTATTTATTTTTGAGAGAGAGAGAGAGAGAGAGAGAGAGAGAGAGAGAGAGAGAGAGAAAGACAGACACAGAATCTGAAGCAGGCTCCAAACTGTCAGCACGGAGCACGATGCGGGGCTCAAACTCAAGAACTGAGAGATCATGTCCTGAGCCAAAGTCGGACATTTAACTGACTGAGCCACCCAGGTGCCCCTCTGAATATTCTTATAAACAGAGAAAAAGCACTCAAGGTCTGCATCTCGTTGAAAATTTTCTATTTAAAAAATGTGATTAGGGACGCCTGGGTGGCTCAGTGAGTTAAGCATCCGACTTTGGCTCAGGTCATGATCTCGGGGTCCCTGGGTTCGAGCTCCGCATAGGGCTCTGTGCTGACAGCTCAGCGCCTGGAGCCTGCTTTAGATGCCGTGTCTCCCTCTCTCTCTGCCCTTCCCCCACTGACACTCTGTCTCTTAAAAAATGAATAAATGTTTAAAAAAGTAAAAAATAAAATAAAATAAATTAAAAAAAAATAAAAATGTGATTAACTTTAAAGCACCAACCAGTACGGGTTTAGACGGGAGTCTAACTAGTCAATTTCTAATATTCCCACTGATACAATGAAGGCTAAATACCTCCAAAGCATAGTTATCCAAGTATCCAAATTTGATTTATTGGAATCGTATGAGTTTTGATCCCTAGTCCTCAACTTAACATATCAGAAATCCAAATATATATATACATCTGATTATCTTAAGTCTGGTTAGTGCAATAGTCTAATTGCTTTTTGGCTTGTGTTAATTTACCACAAGAAGTATGTCTGCATAAAGGGTCAGTGCTAGGACAAATGATTTTCTGCAGTTACATGTGTCACCACTAGATGAGGCTACCACTGCTTTTGCTCTCTTGTCTTGAGAGAAATCATTGGCTACTAGATGACAATGAGGTGGAATTTTAAATCCTAGGGTTACTCTAAGTTTCCTTGCTTTGAGGAAAAGGTGACCCATCTATTTTGATAATTTCAATAAAATTCAGAGAGCTAAGTGTTAAAGTACTCATAAATGCCCTTAAAACTATAATCCATGACTTCTTTAGTTGGTAACTGTTTATTTTTAAAACATACCTATCATCGCCTGCTGCGCACTGACTTTTGTACCAATTGTTGGCTTGAGGGAGGTACAAACATAGGACATCCATGGAAAGAAAAGCCTCTATTTCTTCTAAGATAAAAATTGAGAAGTAGCTTACTAAACACATTTTTACAAGTATAACCATGAGCCCCCCCCCCATTTTTACATAGTTTATAGATTTATTAGTGGGTAACAGGTAGATCCAGGATTTCCACAGATGAGAGTCACAGGAACAACGATCTAGCAGGAGGAAGGAGGTGGGGGTGGGGCTTGTTAGTAGCTACATTTTTATATAAAGAACATGACCAGGTGATTCTTTGGATTGTTCAAGGAGAAGGGGGTGGTGAGTGTTGGGTTAGAGAAGACTAACCATGAGCAGAGTTATAACTTCTGACCATCAACTTTGTGCAGCTACTGTAAGGGGATCAGATATCTTAGCTGGATTGAAACAGTTCTGGTAAATGAGGAAGGTGTCCAGGCAAAAGCTCTAGTAAGACCCTTTCTGAAGCTTAAGGAAGTCAATGGGGGAGGGGGGTGGGGGGGGAAACTAGGGTAGATGAGAGGGTCCTCTAATTGCAACAACGGTACACGATGTAACTGGACCAGTGCTCACAGTGAAGACCACTGTAAACACTGACAAAATACAAAAACATCCTCTTTAAAGCCTCAAAGACTAAGAGTTACCGAACCAAGATTCTAGAGGGGATGGAAATCCAAGAGGCATTTAAGGATTCTTTTTCACCAGAGGCATTTACAGGTTTGGAAAAAAAGAAACTGAGAGGCTGAGCTAAGATTTTGACAGCCTCACAGGACCAAGGGAGGCAAAATCTGAGTCCAAGATCTGCTGAGCATAATGAGAAAGAGAAAAGCAGTCCCTGCTATCCTGGTACTCAAAGCCAGGACTGGGTGTTGACCTGTTAAACACAAACAATTTCACAGACCATCATCAGACATACCCACTCCATGGCTATGATGGTTGAAGACCAAAAAAGGCTAACTTCATAATCACGTTTGAACACAGGCAAAACATAAACATTGTCACCACAAAAATTACCAAACACCTCCATACCCTGACCAATAGGAGTGACTGCTGTTTCTTTACAAATTACAGCCTTAGCCTTGATCTAATCTCCCCTCCTTGTTAAGATACCCAGTTACAGAATTACCACCACCCTTGAGATCATCTAAATCAAACAGAGCCCGGCTTCATTAAGCCTTCCTCAATCACCTGACACATCCTTTAATAGGTCCTTTCCAACATTTTCCTTTCTGAGATGCCCATGTTTCTCCATGGTGGGTGTTCCCCCTTGCTGCAATGAGTAAAAACTCAGCTTACTTAAAAAATCACTACTCACCTTTTTACCTAGTTGGGCAGTGGCTATTTTTATCACTGTAATATTCTTGAGCTTTATGCTAGGACCCAGTTAACTTACTTGAAAACAATTTGATCGTTTTGGATCTTTGAAGATTTGTGAGACAGGCCTGAAGCCATGCTTTATGTACGGCTTATTGCTCCTTCCTACTGAGGCAAGGCCCCTCTGGGTGTTCTATTTGTTGGCTTGCTGATCTTGAGGTTTTCCAATCAGACTGATGGATGCAGGCACTGTTTTCTGCCTTTGTGTGGGAGTCGGGTACCATTACCTCTAATCCTTTCCAGTGGTTCCATCTCTGACTTATGTACTTTCTGCATGCGCATGTGCTGATTGGTGATCAGCTGAATATTCAAGGAGAACCTTCAGCAGATCTCTGAAGCACCTTCTCTCTCTCTCTCTTCGCATGTGTGTGTAGCTCTGTCCTCTCAGTATTTTTCCTATGAACTGGAGTTTCCTTGCTTTCCCACATTCTCAGCTGCAAATCCTCAAGATAAAACATTGGCTGGGCTTTGCCCTGGGGCGGGGGGTGTTTCTCCCTCCATGCACAGCCGTGTGGAATCCCACAGGGCAGTAAACTGGGACAATCGCAGGGCTGACCTCATTTGTTTCCTTCTCTTCTGGGATTGACCACTGCCTCCAGTTACCAGATACTCTTTGCCTTGTAAACTGTGTTTAAGTGAGAGGATAAATCCCAGTCCTTACTCTATCTTGGCCAGAGTGGAAGTTCTTGTAGACATTTAAGCTAAATCTTTAAATAATAGGAAGCCAAGAGATATGTTTTGTTTCAATCAGTTGGTTTTATCATTTGGAAGCATTAAAATTTCCTTTAAAATAAAGTATTTAAGAATATCAGAACCACTCTGGTTATTTGCAATCATTTTCCTGTTTGAAAATGTGTCATCAGTTTTTTAGACAATATTTATTTAGAAAACAACAGAAACACCACCATTCTTCATTTGGCAATTAAATAAAAAATGTTTAATGTGGTACAATTTCAGTTGTCTGCCAGCTTTGCTTCATATTCTGTTCTGCTTTAACAATGTAAGATTTTTAGTGTTGCATTCTTCTGTTTTTGTTTGTAATAAATGTTGTGGAAGGCATAGTAAAGATACCATTCCTGTCAGTTATGGATTCAAAATTATGAGATTAGCTGTTCTCCTTCTCTGCTGAAACTGAATGAGCTTAAAGAAGCCACAGAATGTGTTTACTGGCTGAACATCATCTCCCCACCCTCACCTCTCCCCACCCTTTCCATATTGTGCATAGGCCCTGGGTCTCTGTAGTATCAGAAACTTTCTTTTTTTTTTTTTTTTAATTAAAACTGTCAAAAGCATATTACAGACTCTTCTCTTTATTAGAAAATAAACAGGGACATAACAATAATTCTGTGAAGAGCTTTCAGTGGGTTTTTAGAGATCCTTTGGAAAAGAGATGCAAGGCAGAAAAGAGGAAGTAGTTTTCAAAACTGTAAGTTGGCTGGGTGTTCAGAGTGATAGCATCAAGCAGAGACAAAGGTACCTATCTATGTCAAGGGGAGGAGATTCAACAGCCACACTAGCCAAATGGGAGAAGGAGTTTCAGTAACATGTCCTCTGTCAGGAGGCTATATGTCAGTCTGTTTATCCTGAAATCTCACCACCTGCAACACAGGCAGCATTTGGAAATAATTTTTAAGGCATCTGAATGCCTGAAAGAATGTCCAACTGGCTTTATTTGTTCATTTTTCAGCTTGCAGCATGTTACAAAGAACAACCTTAACACAGGTCTAGGGTGGTGGAGGTTGGGGATAGCTGAAGGTAGCCATAGGAAGTAAATACAAATTTGATAATAATGGAGGAACTGAAATAAACTTTGTAGAGTACTCACAGGAATTGAAAAAGATATGGCAACACGGGGTTATTTATTACATCTCTTTTGCCTTGAGGGCAGCATTTTTTTAATGTTTATTTATTTTTTAGAGAGAAAATGCTCAGACAGGGGGTAGGGGAGAGGCAGAGAGCTAGAGAGAGACAGAGAATCTGAAGCAGATTCTGTGCTGACAGCAGAGAACCTGGAGCAGGGCTCAAACTCACAAACCGTGAGATCATGACTGAGCCAAATTAGGATGTTTAACCGACTGAACCACCCAGGTGCCCCTTGAGGACAGCATTTTATCACAACACAGCATAATCACTGATTATTACTTTAAACATGACATGCAGGTAAACAATTTTAAAGTTTATAAAACATTTAGAAGCTTTTTCACATGTTATCTCAAACTGATTCTGACAATGACAATAATCCTCTGTAACAATCATGGAAAGCATTATTGTCTCTAACTTGGAAATAAGGAAGTGACTTAGTTTAAGAAGGTGACATGTTCAATTCTCTTGATTCTAGGTCTAGTTTATAGTAAAAAAACTTGAGTCATTAAAGTTTAAATCTGTCGAGAACACTTGAAGGGGATGGAAACATCGATAATATGCTTGATAAATTTTCCATTAAAAATTAGCAAAAATCTTTGAACATTTTGACATGTATGCTTCAACTCTTGGGAAAGTTACTTTTAACTCATTCATTCTCACTTTGGTGAGGGCCTATGAGGTAATAACACCCTGTGCCAGAAAAAGGTAGAGGTGTGGTGTTTGGTCCCTACCATTCAGGAAATGATCATTTAAGGAATAATATGAAGCACAAACCTGTTAGCAGAAGGTAAGGTGGACTAGCACTAACTAAACAAGTCCTTATAGTTAGTTAGGGACTGGAAGGGAGCATGTGTCACTTCCAAGGTGGCATTTGCCTTGTGATAAGTAGGTTTACACAGAAGATACTGAGAGAGATGTATTGCACATAGAGTGCATCTTTAATAAGAGGAGGAAATGCTGGGCACATCCATAAATGCAAAGTTCCCTTGCCTGCCTGAAGCATGGAGTGAATACAGGGCAATCTGAAAAGAAAAAAGGGGAAAAAAACTAAAAATATTGAAAACGCATTCACTCATTCAGCAGATATGAACTGAGAAGCCAGGCTCTGCTCTACGCTCTGGGCATTCATCAGTGAGCAAAGTAGACGAACTTCCCGCCTTCAAGAAGCTTACGTTCTAGCAGAGAGGTAGATAAAACAAACAAATCAATACATCATGAAGTATCAGGAATTGATAAATGGTAAGAAAGAAAAAATAAAGCAGGCTGAGGTGATAGACCCTGGGTGGTAGCAAACAGGGGTGCATTCAAGTAGGAGTCCTGTTTTAGAGAGAGCCACTAAGAAGAGTCTGAGTGACAGAGAGTTCAGGAGACCAGAACAAAGTGAAAGAGTGAGATATGTAAATTCCCTAGGTCACAAACATCCCCAAGCTTATTCTCTTACCAGAAAAAAAAAAAATTAGAAACCCTTTTTGGTGAGAAATAGTTCTAAGTAATTAGCTCTGAGGTCACCTGGACCTTAATGAACTTTGTCTTACAAGATTTTGCAGATTAATCCCAGAACCTTGTTTCCTCATTCTCCCTCATCACTTCTGTTCTCATGGGCAGGGCAGAGTTCTGAGAAAACACACACAACTGAGCTCAACCCTGTGGCAAGGAGTGTCATCAAATTACCCTCAGCTTCCCATATATCCTTCAACCCTTCCCTCCCTGCTGTAGAAATAGGTATCCAAGAGATGACCGTGGTGCCTCTTGTTCTATGCACCCTTTCCCCCACTCACCTGTTTCCAGCCAACCTCGCCTCCCCGTGGTGCCCCCCGAACTACACTAAATGCCACTCTGAAAGACCCCATTCAACCCTAGGTATAGGCCACCTCCTTGACTTTTGCTTATTCTGCTTTATCAAATTGTTTATCCAGAATGAAATGATAAAATATAGTAGGAGAAAAAGAAATAAGACTTGAGAGTTAACTAGGATCTACTCATAGCAGTGGTTGAATGTTGAGCCAAAGCACAGGCTGCAAACTCAAATGCACACCAGGACAAGGCATGAATACCAGTATATGTAGAAGGTCTGTGAGACAATGAGAGCCAAGTTTGTTATATTTCACTTGAGAATAACACTTGTATGGCTCTATCACCCTTCAATGCCCTAGGATCTAAACAAAACAACCAGGCAGAACATGAAAGAATCCATGTGGCACATAGGCTGTCAGTTAGCCCCCCATGGTCTCAGTATGGAGAGCTGCATCTGTGTGTAAACGGGAGGAAACCATGGAAAGGTTTTAAGCAGGGGTGGCATGATCAAGCAATAGTGTACAGGATGAATCTGCTAGCTGGCATCATACTAGTAAACTTCCGGACCAGGGCTTAAGGAACTAGGGAGACCTGTTTGTCAGGAGTATTGAGGACCTAGATTGCTTTAATGACTGTGGGAATATTTTAAAAGTTGACTAAAAAGAGATTGAAAATGAGGAATCAAAATGACTTGGTAACATAGTGGAGAGGGGCAGAATCAAAATAATTATATGGTCTAATCACTGATAATGGAGGAGGGTTTGAAGCAAGGAGGAAATCTGGTGCTTTCTGAAGTAAAGTTCTTGTCCTAAGCTCCATTTGAATATACAAAAATGAACCAGCCGGGGCTGTAATCAGGAAGTATGCAAAGTTCTTTTTTTTTTTTTTTAATTTTTTGTAATGTTTATTTATTTTTGAGAGGGAGAGAGAGAGAGAGAGAGGCAGAGAGAAATGGAGACAAAGAATCTGAAACAGCTCCAGGCTTTGAGCTGTCAGCCAGAGTCCATGTGGAGTCAAACCCACGAACTGAAAGATCATGACCTGAGCCAACTGAGCCACCTAGGCGCCCTAGGAAGTACGCCAAGTTCTGAGTCTAAACAGAAAGTGAAATTGAAAGTAAATTCTGCTTCATTCAAATCTCCAACAGTGTGGATTAAGGTAACACATCAACATTTCTCTAATTTTTCTTAAAACTCAGAATTTTTCAGTGACGATAATGACCTGAACTTAGGGTGTAAAACTGCTGTATTGAGATCTTGTAATCTAATCTGAGGCTCTGGAGAAAGGGGATGAATCTGGCATTACTGCCTTGAAAAATATGTGAACTTAAGGTTGGGAATTGATTCAAGAGTCCTTCTGTTGTAACGACTCAACTCTTTTTTGGAGATCTAAATTTAGCCTTTCCCAAACACTGGCTGCAATTCCTGTGTCTTCGATGTTTTGTTCACTGCAATGCTACTGAAGGTGGTCAATAATATAAAGGAAAGTTCCCTAGACTAAAGATCAAAGGACTGTATTTTAGTCCTAATTTTGCTTCGAATTCCCCATGTGATTTTGGGAAAGTCACTTCTCAGCTTCTTTATCTGGATGCCAAAGACTTACACTCGCTGGCCTAAGTCCCTATCAGATCTAACATTAAAGGCCATATGAGTAAATAGAAATGCCTTTCTCTTCAGTCTCACCAATAAAATACAGCTTTCCAGGAGTATGTCCATTACAAGTAGGGGAAAAAACTAATCTTAAATTTAGGCCAGAGATTCCAAGTTATAATAATTTAATATTTTACCTTCATTATGTGCTTTGTATATGCTAATTTCAGTGCTATGCCAAATTCTTCACATGAATTATTTCATTTAATTCTCCTAAAGTAAGGATGGTATGATTATTACACTGTTTTTTTAAGGTGAGGAAACTCACGCTCAAAAAAATAAGAAAACTTGCCCAAAAATCATACAGGTAAGTGTGCTGGAACTAGTATTGGAATCTAAACACTCTGATTCCCAAGCTCATGACCTATCAAGTAAGCAGTTTCATTTTTTAAGCAATCATAAATTTAAGCTAATAAACCAATGATGGTTTTGTGTATCAGAGGTTCTTGGAACACTGATGTTTGGTAGCCATATTCAATGCTTATCTAAAAAAGAGAAAAGTGTCTTTTTTTTAATAAAAAAAATTCCCCAGCTTTATTGAGACATAATGAACATATAACATTATGTAAGTTTAAAGTGTACAGAGTGTTGATTTGATACAATAATGTATTGCAAAATGATTACCACCATAGCATTAGCTAGCACCTCCATCCCATTACATAATTACCATTTCTTTTTTGTGGTGAGAACATTACGGATCTACTCTTTTGAAGGTACATTGAGAATCTATTCAACATTCAAGTATAAGATACAGTATTATTACCTATAATCATCATGCTGTACAATAGATCCCCAGAGGTTGTTAAATCTTTTAACTATAGGGGCACCTGGGTGGCGCAGTCGGTTAAGCGTCCGACTTCAGCCAGGTCACGATCTCGCGGTCCGGGAGTTCGAGCCCCGCGTCAGGCTCGGGGCTGATGGCTCGGAGCCTGGAGCCTGTTTCTGATTCTGTGTCTCCCTCTCTCTCTGCACCTCCCCCGTTCATGCTCTGTCTCTCTCTGTCCCAAAAATAAATAAAAACATTGAAAAAAAAATTAAAAAAAAATCTTTTAACTATAAGTTTGTACCCATTTCCCCCACTGCACAACTCCTGGTAACCACCATGCTACTCTCTATTTCTCTGAGTTCAGCTTTTTAAGATTCCAAACATACTTAGTGTATAGTACTTATTTGCCTTTCTCTGTTTGATTTATTTCACTTAGCACAATGTCCTCAAGTTCCATCCATTTTATTGCAGATGGCAGTATTTCCTTCTTTCTCATGGCTGAATAACATCCCATTGCAGAAATACATACCACATCACCTTCACTTGTTGATCCATTGATGGACACTAGGTTGCTTCCATATCTTGGCTTTAGTGAATAAGAAGTGTCATCATTTGACCATTAGTCTATTCTTCTTTTTGTTTTTGTTGTTCTGGTTCCTTTAACAATATCTGTTTGTCTACATTAATATTACAAATTAGAAAATTAAAATAACTGGATAATTAATTCTAAAGAACTTGTTAATGATAAAAAAGAAAAGGAAAGGAAACCATTCATGGATTGAGTTGGAGTTGGAAGTAAGTAGAGGCAGCTGGCAGGATGGGAGTCAGAGCTGAATCATGTAAACTAACCGTATTGTTTGTCCTAATTTTATATTTTATATTTTTACCCTTTGGATAAGAAGAAATAATCTTAATTCTATTTAGAGGCAGTGAATTCAGTTTGATATAATTTCATTTTCAAAGGTAGCCTAAGATGACAAGCACCAAAACAACTTTTTAAATATTTTCACTAAGAATATTATGAACTCAAAATTTTATTCTATAGTTTTTGATATATTGGAATTATGCCAAAGTTAAAAACCTAACTTGACCAGCAACTTTTCCACCCATGGCTGTAGAATAAGGTCATTCAGAAGATGTTATTTATTGAAAGAGATAAAGTTCAATGCTATTAATAATAATATCTGGCATCCAAAAAATATAGAGTTTCTTTGTGACTCATTAAGACAAAATAGAGACCAACTGTGCAGCTTATTCTCAGGTGTCCAGAATACTCTTAGAATGATGTAGACAAATGTTAAAAGCATTTAACATGCAATGAATTTGCATACCTGCCTTATGCTCTTTGCATAGGAATATAGAGGGAATTCTATACATGCAATTTTGAGGCAGAGTCCCTTCATATGAACTCTAAATGATTTTTATTTGTAATAACCAAATGATAGCTCAATTTCTACTTTTTTGTGTGGTTATTGGCTTGATTCTGACAGAGTGCAGGTTTTCTCCATTCACATATCCACTTTTATTTTTTTTAAGTTTTGTTTATTAATTGGATTCTTTTTTTACATGCTATAAATGTTTTTGTTTTTGTTTTTTTCCTTCTAGATCAAATCCACACATTGATCAGTGTGACGTAACTAGAGCTAGTGCAGTGCTGGAGAATATTGTGAGATTTAGCCTGGATATTAATCTGTCTTCTGGAAAATAGATTTCTGAAACGGCCAAATCATGCAGAAAACTAATATTTAATATTTATATGGGATTTTACTGTCCAACCATCATACCCAAAATATGCATTTGTTCTCAGTTTTCAATGCCATCTATTGATCAGTTCAATAAGGGCCCTGGGGTTTAGTATCCACCAACGGGGAACCATTTCTTTGGAATGAGCTAAGGTTCCCCAGCATGGTCATTACCCTTCACTATGATTGGTCCGTCCAAATCTTACCTCCCTGGGATTTATCACATCTGAGAAGATTAGTCAGAGATGCCGCACTATATATCATCTTGCACAGCAAAGATCTTGAAATCATGAATATCATCCTTCGATCAGAGGAAGATTTGAGATACAGGAAACCAGGAAAAAAGCTGAATGTTTTGAGTTTTGCTGCTCATCAACAAATTGCACTTCTGGCTCTAGAGAAACTCATGGCTGATTTGAATTAACCTGTGGCCATTGACCTCTAGGCCAAGTCAGCCGGTGGTTTTGAAGGGTTTTATAAAAGCACATACAGATCTTGTGGTGGTAAAACAAGGTAGGACATTGCTCTAGCTGTTTAGTCTCTTGTGATTACTTTCCTAATGGGTTACATCTTTTTGCCAGAAACACATTTCAGCAGTCATTTATGGAAAGCTCAGTAAACTGTGAAAAACTTGGAAGAAGAAGCAGCTCCATCATTTCTTAAGGAAATCTCGGTAAAGATGGGAACACAGAGTGCAGAAGCATAAACAGCTAGAGGGAGAATCACTAGAAGGACACACCAGTATGTGACTGTAATAAGGTAAACATGTTTATGTGCTGGGGGGAGGATGGTGATGGATGGCACAGAAAGGTGAAATAGGGCAGGCTTCTCAAAGGAGGTGAGTCTTGATATGGGACTAGACAGAAATGCAAATGAGATTTAGCTTGAGAGAGAAGAAGGGGAGTGTGTGTACATTGCCCAAGAAATGGCATGACTCAAATCCAGGAGTCAGGAACAAGTCTGGAGAATTGACAAATATAGTCAATTTGATCAGTTCATGGTTATTGAACACTACATGCTATATGCCAGGCACTGTTCTAGGCATGGAATGTGTAGTGGTGAGATATGTGGGAAGGGACAACCAGGACAAGAAAATAAATTAAACGGACAAGGTAAATGATAAATACTATGAAGGAAATAAAATAAGGTGCTAAAATAGAAAGAAAGGGTAGCTGGGGATTGGAACTAATTTATCTAAGTGGTCAGGAAAGTCCCTGCCAAAGAGTTGCATTTAAACTGAGAATAGTGTTTTTTTAAAAAAGGAAAAAATCATGAGGACATCTTTGGGTAGAGTATTCCCAGAAAAGGGAGCAAGAAGTACAAAGGGTCTGAGGTTTGACTGATTGACCAGCATGGCTTGAGGACAGTGAAAATGGATAGAAGTAGAGTAGAGAGGGGTCAGATCATAAAAGACTTTGAGCCTCTTGCAAGGAGTTTAAACTTTTACTCCAGTGCCATGGGGATTCATCAGGAGGTTCTGATCCGATGTATGCTCCATAAAGCTCAAATATATGTTAAGAATACATTATAGAGAGGGGGACGTAGAGGACAATAATCATTTAGGAGGTCATTGCAGTGGTAGAACCAAGAAATACGGGTAGCTTAAGCCAGGCTAGTGACCATGCTTCTGGAGTGAAGTGATGGAACTTGGCATTTGTTTTAGAGGGTGAAACAGACAGAATTTGGTGATATATTAGTTATGTGAGATTAGAAAAAAAGAGGAATCAGTGGTGCTTCATAATGGATGATTTGGTTGTCCAGGGCCAGGGTCCATCTGGGAGGGAAGAGGAGTCTAGTTTCAGTGCTTTCCCACCTTTTATCAGGGACATCCAATTGCCAGTTAGAAAAACCTAAATACAATGGCTTAACCACACAGAGGATCATTTTCCTCTTGCAACAAGAAGTCCAGAAACAGGACAGCTCAGGTATGTTACAGCAGTCTTCAGTGTTGTCCAGGACCCAAGCTTCTTCTACCTCTCTGCTCAGCACCCTTGGCACGTGGCCTTCCTCCTAATACAGAATTATTTCTGCACCTCTAGGCATCAAGTCCACATTGTAGGTGGGAAGAAGGGGGAAAGAAAGGGGGAGAAAAAGGCAAAAAGAAACATTCCAACTGAGTGTAATTCCTTTTACAAAGTTTTCTCACCCAAATACTGACCAAGCCAGAATGAGTCATACTGCCCCACCAAGCTGCAAGGGAATGTGAAGAGGTGGTTCTTTTATCTGGACTCACTATCTTCCTGAGTAAAATCAGAATTCCATTGGAATTCCAAAGGAAAGTGAGTAGGTGACTTTAGCAATGTCTTCTACATATCACTTCTTTCACACCTTAGGTGCTCACTACCCTCTGAGGACTCCTGTGACCACCCTCCCCCCCCACCCCACTTCAAACCTGCCCGCAGTACACTTCCGACAGTCCTCCCCCAGGCCCAGGTCTTTGCCCCTCCCCCTGGGGATTCTTCATTGCAGCCTCAACTCTCATGGGTCTGTTCTCAGGCCAACATAGTATTGGGTAGGAACTTTATCATCAATTTCTTCTCCCTGAGGTAACATGTGACCAGTAATGGTTTTTTTTTGTTTTTGTTTTTGTTTTTGTTTTTTTTTTCATTTTTTCAAGTGACAAAGAGTCTACCCAAAGGAAATAGTTTTTAAGAATATCATTTTGGGAGATGTGGGAAACTGGAGGGGAGATTTTTTTGAGTAAAGGTGGAGGACTTTTCAACATGTCTCACATAACTAACTTTAGGCTATTTCTGACTCTTCTTATGACTAATTGGTTCTCTTCATACTCAGTCCCCTAGTAGGTCTAACATGTAGGATGATTTTGCAGGACAATGTCAACAGACTCTTATGGATACCTTTCTCCCTCTCTCTCTCACTGTCTGTCTCACACACACAAATACAACTTAACCTAAAATATAAAAATAATTTAGTCAACAATCATTCTTTGAGAAGCAATAAATCACTACTTCATATGCAGAGCTAAAACTAATGGTGCAAATAGCAGAAAAAATATTAGATTTTTTGCTTTCCCCATGTAGGCTTACTATAAACAAAATTTCACAATAGTGAAAATTATTCTAGGCGTGTGGAATTCCTTTACACATGGTAGCTGCTACCAAATCCAAATAAGGCCCCAAGTTCCAAGCAAATCGTTTAGATCGCCAGCCTCATCTTTCCAATCTGTATTGTAGATACAAAATAAATTGACTCACAATTATCCTGACAGCCCCTCTTTTTTTCCCTCCGAGTCCTTCTTACTCTTTATCTAACCCTAGAGATTTTTTAATTCTTCCCTCCTTCTCCAATAAAAATCTGCTCTGCCAGTTTGTTTCTTAATGGAAGTTTAAAGTTCAAAGAATAAATCTATAATTCAATTTCAAGTATTATCAAGGTGATGAGGTATAGAGATTTGTCAGAATATCTATGTACCTATTATAGTCTGAGAACTGGAACTACTTTGCCGGCAAGCAGAGAGAGCTAGACATTTCTGGGAGTTAGGTCCCCCATGGGGTACAAATGGTACAAAGTATGAAAACTCAGCTCCTTGCCTTCAGTAGGGGAAAACTTAAAAGGTATAGTTTCCATTCCAGAGCTTCTCCAGAGATCAGGCTGAAGCTGGACCCAACCTGGCTTTTTCCCCTACCCTGTCCTGCTTCCTTCACTCCTTACTGGTTTTCTGGAAGCATGTTTTTAATAAATCAGGGTCTGCTTTCTGAGAACACAACCTAAGACATCACTCATATTCACAAGTATTCAAATCTCTGATTAAGGGCCCCTTAGGTTTAAAGACAGTGCTGAACTACTAATATCTTAGTTTCGGTGTCAAATTGATTGGGCATGCCCATGTCAGTTGTTTAGTGACTAAGGATCCTGGTAGGGTCATTCAAATTCTCTGAGCCTCAATATCCTTGTCTACTATGAGTATGAAGGAGACCATGTAAGTAGAATGCCCAGAACTGTTCATTATTCATAATTGGCAGCTACTAAACAAAATTTTACCCCTGTTTTATTTAAAAAGACAGCCTAGATTCACTAAGATTATAGTTTGGGAAGTTTTAGAAGTCAAATATATCACCTCCAGGTTTGATAAGCTGTGTTCTGAAGGTATAGTTCATTATTTTCTTGGTTTCACTTGTATAATCTGGCTGGTGGCTTCTTCATTTCACAGAATAATTGCAGTAATGGATTTTGAGCCAACCCATTAACGAATTGGTTTTTCCTTGCTTTCATGAACCACTGTATGTATGTACATATATATACACATATATACATATACATATATATATACATATATACATATACATATATATATATATACATATACATATATGTATATATATATATATATATATATAATTTATTGTCAAATTGGCTTCCATACAACACCCAGTGCTCATCCCAACAGGTGCCCTCCTCAATGCTCATCACCCACTTTCCCCTGTCCCCCACTGCCCGTCAACCCTCAGTTTGTTCTCAGTATTTAAGAGTCTCTCATGGTGTGCCTCCTTCCCTCTCTGTAACTCTTTTTTCCTCCTTCCCTCCCCCGCTGGTCTTCCGTTAAGTTTCTCAGGAGCCACATAGGGGTGAAAACATATGGTATCTGTCTTTTCTCTGCCTGACTTATTTCACTTAGCATAATACTCTCCAGTTCCATCCACATTGCTACAAATGGCCAGATTTCAATATTTCTCATTGCCAAGTAGTATTCCATTGTATATATAAACCACATCGTCTTTATCCATTTGTCAGTTGATGGACATTTAGGCTCCTTCCATAATTTGGCTATTGTTGAGAGTGCTGCTATAAACATTGGGGTACAAGTGCCCCTATGCATCAGCACTCCTGTATCCCTTGGGTAAATTCCTAGCAGTGCTATTGCTGGGTCATTGGGTAGATCTATATTTAATTTTTTGAGGAACCTCCACTCTGTTTTCCAGAGTGGCTGCACCAGTTTGCATTCCCACTAACAGTGCAAGAGGGTTCCCATTTCTCCACATCTCTGGCATCTATAGTCTCCTGATTTGTTCATTTTAGCCACTCTGACTGGCATGAGGTGGTATCTCAGTGTGGTTTTGATTTGTATTTCCCTTATGAGGAGTGACATTGAGCATCTTTTCATGTGCTTGTTGACCATCTGGATATCTTCTTTAGAAAAGTGTCTATTCATGTACTCTTCCCTTCTTCATTTCTTCACTGGATAATTTGTTTTTTGGGTGTGGAGTTTGGTGAGTTCTTTATAGATTTTGGATACTAGCCTTTTATCCGATATGTAATTTGCAAATATCTTTTCCTAGTCTCTCTGTTGCCTTTCAGTTTTGTTGACTATCTCTTTGCAGTGCAGAAGCTTTTTATCTTGATGAGGTCCCAATAGTTCATTTTTGCTTTTAATTCCCTTGTCTTGGAGATGTGTCAAGTAAGAAATTGCTGCGGCTGAGGTCAGAGAGGTTTTTCCCTGCTTTCTCCTCTAGGGTTTTGATGGTTTCCTGTCTCACATTCAGGTTCTTCATCTATTTTGAGTTTATTTTTGTGAATGGTGTAAGAAAGTGGTCTAGTTTAATTCTTCTACATGTTGCTGTCCAGTTCCCCCAGCACCATTTGTTAAAGAGACTGTCTTTTTTCCATTGGATATTCTTTCCTGCTTTGTCAAAGATTAGTTGGCCATACTTTTGTGAGTCCAATTCTGTAGTCTCTATTGTATTCCATTGGTCTATGTGGATGAACCACTGTTTAAAGCCAACTTTTCTCAAATAGTCCAGTGAAGAAATGGGCAGAAGACATGAATAGATACTTTTCCAAAGAAGACATCCAGATGGCCAACAGATACATGTAAAGATGCTCAACATCACTCCTCATCAGGGAAATACAAATCAAAACCACACTGAGATACCACCTCACACCAGTCAGCTAAAATTAACAACTCCGGAAACAACAGATGCTGGTGAGTACGTGGAGAAATGGGAAGCCTCTTGCACTGTTGGTGGGAATGCAAACTGGGGCAGCCATTCTGGAAAATAGAGTGGAGGTTCCTCAAAAAATTAAAAATAGAACTACCCTACGACCCAGCAATAGCACTGTTATGAATTTATCCAAAAGATACAGGGCTGATGCATAGGGGCACTTGTACCCCAATGTTTATAGCAGCGCTTTCAACAATAGCCAAACTATGGAAAGAGCCTAAGTGTACATCAAGTGATGAATGGATAAAAAAGATAAGGTTTATACATACAATTGAATACTACTTGGCAATGAGAAAGAATGAAACCATGCCATTTGCAGGAACATGGATGGAACTGGAGGGTATTAAGCTAAGTGAAATAAGTCAGTTCAGGGAAAGACAGATATCATGTGTTTTCACTCATATGTGGAACTTGAGAAATTTAAAGGAAGGCCATAGGGGAAGGGAAGGGGAAAAAATAGTAACAGAGAAGATGGGAGGCAAGCCGTAACAGACTCCTAAATACAGAGAACAAACTGAGGGTTCTTAGTGGAGGGGCGGGAAGAGGGGGAAATGGGTGACAGACACTGAGGAGGGTACATGTTGAGATGAGCACTAGGTGTTGTATGTAAGTGATAAGTCATGGGAATCTACCCCCAAAACTAACAGCACACTGTATATACTGTATGTTAGCCAACTTGACAATAAATTACATTAAAAAATTAAATTAAAAAAATAAAGCCAACTTTTCAATCACGATAAGAAGAGAAAGAGGACACATATGCCAAAGGTATTGCCACTTTCGGAAACTTTGGGAGAATCATTCTTAAACTGAACCTTGGTCTTTGTTGCCTTTTTTTTTTTTTTAATATTTCTTGTTTCAAGATGTAAGCCATCAATTTGTTTTATCCGTTGACATATTATATAATAACCCCAATCCGTCTAGGATTTAACATCATTCTCTTTAGGATGTTGTTATACCAGAAGCTTTTTTAAAAAAAGAAAAACAAGGGGCGCCTGGGTGGCGCAGTCGGTTAAGCGTCCGACTTCAGCCAGGTCACGATCTCGCGGTCTGTGAGTTCGAGCCCCGCGTCAGGCTCTGGGCTGATGGCTCAGAGCCTGGAGCCTGTTTCCGATTCTGTGTCTCCCTCTCTCTCTGCCCCTCCCCCGTTCATGCTCTGTCTCTCTCTGTCCCAAAAATAAATATACGTTGGAAAAAAAAAATTTTTTTTTAAATAAAAAAAGAAAAACAAAAAAAAAAAAACAAAGTGATTTATATTTTATTTGTATTCATATGAAAACAGCGTTCTTTTTAAATCTGTGTTACTTGGCCAATGATGACATTCAGAATCACCTAAAGCAGCTCAGCAAAATGAGCAGCCCAGAAGGAGCCAGGCCATCATAGGCCAGCAAGGAACTCTACTCTGTTTTTCTCTCTGTCCTCCACAGTGACCGGCCTCCATGGCTGAAGAGGAGAAATGGTTCCGTAACACTAGACACTGAAATTCCCTAGATTTCTGCTTAATGCTGGTAAAAGTATTTGCTTTGAAATACTGGCAGAGCAGATCGAGGGGGACAAGTGACTACACTCCGCGTGACACATATCCTAGTTTTTCCCTGATCACACAGACAGCAATTTAATTAGCCTACTCATTTCCACTTAAAAATGATCCTCTGCTTGAACTTCAAGTGTGTTTTCTAACTGAATGTTCATTTAAGGCCAGGTCAGTCTCTTTCCTGGCAGCTTTTTGATTAAGGTCATTTTTCATATGAATAATCATGGAGGGTAAAGTAAAAATATAGTTATTAAAGCCTTTTAATTAACATGCGATGCAAGTATAATTGGCATTTCATTCTATTAGAATTAATTTTTTTATCCTTAGAAACCTCCACCAACTTCTCATTTTTAAGACACATAAGTCAACGTTTTGAAAATATTTTATGCAATCCTTGAATATCTGCATTGCCTCAAGTGACTTGTGCAGTTGTCTGGATCATGACTTTCCCAGAAAATACTGGCTTAACTTTTGGCTTCTCTCTTACATGTCCAACCCAGACTTTAATGGTTGACCAAAAAAGGACAACCGAATTAATGCTACCATCTTACTATCTGCATAATAACTGCAGCAATTAAGTGGGTTCTAGGAAGAAGCAATACATGCTAAATTCTCAATCTGTTTAGTTAAGAATACAAGATTCAAGGGAAATGACGTAGCTGGCCAAGCACTAGTAGAGGCAGCATATCTTTTGGGCATTTCTTTGTCCCCTTCATTCCTTAAAGGAACACACACTTGCTGGTGACACTTGCTATGCAGGAAAAGTTCTGCCAAAATTGAGAAAGCAGCTAAATTCTTGTCTAGCAACAAGTGTTCTGTACTTGGAACTTACATCACCAGTCCTGGAAGAACTTACACTCATACCCCATACACTTCCATTTAAGGCAATGTTAATCTACATGGGTTCTTCCAGGATTGTGAACAAAACAGCCTTCATGGGCCACATTTTCATCTGGGGGGAGAAATCAGAGGGAATGCCCATCTGTCTCTTAGCCATTTGCACCACCAGTGTCTAGTGTCACAGACTTTCACTCCCTCATAGTCCTATAGCCTTGCCTCCCTCTCCTCTCCTGGCTCTAGCACACTTCACTGAATGATTTTTTTACTGAGTTTGGTCATAAGACTACACTCATAATGCCCTCTCCCCAGCCCCTACCATGATCCTAACCTCTGTTAGAAGTATGTGCTCATAGAATTCTGGTTGAATCAGACTCCTTAAAAAAGAGATCGTTGTTCTGCAAAATTAACTTGTAGGGTAGAAGCAAAAATTACAGTCCTGTATATACTGCTACCTTCTTTAGAGTGCTTGGCCAATGTCATATGCTTTATTAAAACTGAAGGACTCATTTTTTAAAATAGAATTCTGTAGAATTAAATAGCACAAACATTTTTTCTTTTAAGTAGGCTAGGCAGTTTCTGGTAATACTTCAAGCTATTTTGTCTCACCAAAGCAAACTGCAATCTTATCCAAACAGATAAAACATGCTTAACAAGCCCTGGTTAGTGCTGTCAAAAGCCAGATGCCTTGAAAGGGGTGTTAGGAGGGGAAAGCTGGTCTAAGAGTTGTTACCAATTTAAAGAAAGTAGAATTTTCAGATTACTGGACCTGTATCCATTCCATATTTTGGGTCATTGTACCACGGTGGAGACCATCTCTGGGACAAGCCATCCGGAGAAAATAAAGATAGAATTTGGTAATTACTCAGTGAATTTGATAGATGTGGCTGACCAGTCTGTAGGCTTAAAACTTCTTACTTCCTCTGTAGATAGGCAGAAGCTTAAATTACTAATGACCTCCTTGGCCTGCCTGCTTTCATTGCTGAATCAATGAAGCAAAGATAAAATAAGACTATGACTCAAGCTGTCACACAGCGAGTGAAAGAATGAGCAATGTCTTCGGAGTCACACGGTCACATCCACATCTTGGTCTTGCTGTGGAACTAGCCGTTGTGACCTTGGGCAATTCGGTTAACATTTTGGAGACTCTGTTTCCTCACCTGTGAAATAACACCTACCTCACACATAAATAATAAGAGGATTAAAAGATAATGAAAAGTATGTCACTCAGCTTTGTTTCCCATTTCCTTCTGCGACAGTGATTTATTTATCATACAACAAACAAAGGGCAAGGAGACATTCTTTGATATTTTTGCTTAGCAGTGCAGAACTTGAATTTATGCTGGTGTTGGAGATTACTGCCTTTCAAGGAAGTAGAAACATCAAAAATGTTTTTATTTTTTTCAAGCAACAAAGTAAGATTTGGCATTATTTTCGGATCCCAAAAGTAGTACATTGTGTCTTCAAGGAAGTCCAACGATAAAAGAAATAAAGGGAAGAGTGGTCAGAGAATAGTATGATGGCCCATTGATCTCCTATAATGGCATCAAGTATCCTTCAAAGCATCAGGACCTTCCTCTAAGTTACCTGGCTTAAGTCATAGACATTGTAAAATACTCTGGTTTACAAATACTATTTTTTCCCCCTTCATGTAAGTTAAGATGATTGAACTAAAGGAGGCCTCTTAGAAGATCATTTTGAAACTACGGTAAAAATGAGGACATATCTTATAGCCTACATAGTTTGTGATTTCAACTCTGTGAGTGGCACAACCTCGTCAGGGGTCAAGGTAAGACTGAGTTCTAATTTTATACACTGTCCTGACAGCAATGAGTTTTTCTTTACTTTCTTAAGCTTTCTCCCTTATTATCAAAATATTATGCTTGTTTCACAAAATAGAGATAGGAAAAAAATAAATAAGTTACTCATAATCCCATGATCAAGATATAATTACTGTTAATATTAGTGTAAGCCTTCCCAATATTTTCTGTATGTATGTCAGTATACAAGAGTGTATACAGTAGTTGAATATACCTATGATTTACAAAATAATGTTTAAGATTATTTAACTCCATTTTCACCTTAGTATGCCATAACAATTGAAAGCTATTAAATATTTTTCTATAAGACTACATTAATAATTACTTAGTATTATACTGCATGGAAGTACCAAAAAAATTTTAATCAGCATCTTATTTTAAGACATTCACATTGTTTTAAATCGTTTTCTATAACTTTTTTCCTTAATGAGAGGAAGAATTCATACTTTTTACAGTCTTCATTATTTTCACAAATTTATAATATCCAACGATTATCTTAAAGAGTTTTGCAAATATCGATAGAGCCATCATGATCACCATCATCATCATCATTGCCATCATCATCATCATCATCTCCTTACCCTGAGGCACCAAATGTAGACATAAAAACATTCAAAGAACCATGAAATATGCCTATGAAAAACATCTATAAAATGGCTATTTCAATTTATACACATATTATAACTACAGATGTGTAGATGTATATTATGAGCGATGCATCTCCATACATAACACAGCGTCTCTGCACACAGATACAGGTGTGCATAGATATAGATATATGAGAGTTCAGATGGCAGTTTACTTCAAGAGGGCAAGTTCCATTCAGCTTCCTAGGTTTCACATCCCAGCTCTACAATTTTCTACATGGGTAACTTGGAGCAAGTTAC
The DNA here is from genome assembly GCF_022079265.1 of Lynx rufus. Classification (NCBI taxonomy): domain Eukaryota; kingdom Metazoa; phylum Chordata; class Mammalia; order Carnivora; family Felidae; genus Lynx; species Lynx rufus. The sequence continues at coordinate 158,746,194 of NW_025814823.1, forward strand.
TTAATTTCCATGTGTTTCCATCTTTTCATAAGGTTGCTGAGAGGATTAAATTAGATTTCACATGTACACATTTAGCACTGTGTCTGATAAGGCACCAAAAAATGGTAACTATAAATACATCCTTCCTATAAAAGTTCCAAGGGACTTTAGGTAATTCAGAGCGTGAAAGCAGATCATGAAATGAAAGTGGCGCCATACTTGAAACCCAATAAAAGTGGAATATAATTTTAATTTTTCCACTTAATAACTATTTACTTTGGGGGAGTCAATGAACATATTTGGGCATTTTTGAGTTTAAAGTAAACTAGATGGGGAGGTGGATCCAGTAACTTCTTGAAGGCTTTCCACCTTATAGACCTATATTTTATTTGACTTGTGCTGGTAGTCATAACTCTGGAAGGCTAGCACTGAAGTACTAGAATGCGTGATAGTGATGAGCTAAAGTGGGATCTCATGATATGATTTGTTAATAAAGCTTGAAATTTAAAGATAAGTACCTAGGGAATGGATTATAACAGGAGACACAAGGTTTTTTTATTATTTTTAAGACCGACTTTTGCTGTAACACTTTTTGGAACATCTTATCGCCTATTAATAGCATGCTTAATTGTATCACAATAATTTCTTTAAAATGCAGTCTACCATCCAGATGGCCAACCGACACATGAAAAAATGCTCAATGTCACTCATCATTAGGGGAATACAAATCAAAACCACCATGAAATACCATCTCACACCTGTCAGAATGGCTAACATTAACAACTCAGGCAACAATAGGTGTTGGCGAGGATGTGGAGAAAGAGGATTTCTTTTGCATTGTTGGTGGGAATGCAAACTGGTGCAGCCACTCTGGAAGACAGTATGGAGGTTCCTCAAAAAATTAAAAATAGAACTACCCTATGACCCAGCAATTGCTCTCCTAGGTATTTATCCAAGGGATACACACGCTGTTTCGAAGGGGCACATGCACCCCAATGTTTATAGTAGCGTTATCCACAATAGCCTAAGTGTGGAAAGAGCCCAAATGTCAATCAATGGATGAATGAATAAAGAAGATGTGGTATATATACACAATGGAGTATTACTCAGCAACCAAAAAGAATGAAATCTTGCCATTTGCAACTATGTGGTTGGAACTAGACGGTAAGTCAGTCAGAGAAAGACAAATATATGACTTCACTCATATGAGGACTTTAAGATACAAAACAGATGAACATAAGGGAAGGGAAACAAAAATAAAAACAGGGAGGGGGACAAAACATAAGAGACTCTTAAATATGGAGAACAAACAGAGGGTTGCTGGAGGGGTTGAGGGAAGAAGGATGGACTAAATGGGTAAGGGGCATTAAGGAATCTACTCCTGAAATCATTGTTGCACTATATGCTAACTAACTTGGATGTAAATTTAAAAAATAAATTAAATAAAGAAAAAGAAAAAGAAAAAAAATATTCAGGCACTGGAATAATAAAAACAAACAAAAAATGCAGCCAACCTTTCTTTGAGTGAGGGCTGTTAGGAATGGAATCGTGCTAAGGATTTGTGACATTCAAAAACTACTTCTGATCAACATTTCCAGGTGTCTGTCTACACATCTGCAGGCAAATGGAGTAAAAAACATTATGCCTTGGAAGCATCATTAAAGCTCCTTGATTTTTATGAACATTACTTTGGTATCAACTATCCACTCCCCAAACTGGGTAGGTTCAAATTCCATGTCATTGTCTTTACTTTTGCTTATAGACCTTGCTTTGATTTCTTTCTGTATATATGATTTAAATGAGTTACTGAAGGGGTTCGGTTAGCCCAGGAAACCATAATTTGTACCTCAAAGACGGTTCTTGACTGTAGAAAATAAAGTATTTATGAGAAGTTCAACTAGTGTGAATCATTTTTTATTCTTTTATCAGGTTCCTGTTAAAATAGCTGCATTGGGGGTATCTGAGGGGCTCACTCGGTTAGGCATCCAACTTAGGCTCAAGTCATGATCTCACTGTTCATAGTTTGAGCCCCACATCAGGCTCTGTGGTGACAGCTCAGAGCCTGGAGACTGCTTTGGATTCTGTGTCTCCCTGTCTCTCTGGCCCTCTCCCGCTTGTGCTCTCTCTCAAAAATAAATAAACATTAAAAAAAAATTAAAATAGCTGCATTGTATATTAGATTTAACTGGATGAATTTTCCAGGGGCACCTAGGTGGCTCAGCTGGTTAAGCAGACTACCTTGGTTTTGTCTCAGGTCATGATCTCATGGTTCATTGGTGAGATGGAGCCCCATGACAGGCACTATGCTGACAGCACGGTGCCTGCTTGGGATTTCTCTCTCCCTCTCTCACTGCCCCTCCCAGCTTACTCTCTCTCTTTCTCAAAAATACATACATAAGTAAATGAATAAGTAAACAAACAAACAAATAAATAAACATAAAAAATAATAACTGGATGAATTTTTCAGAGCACACAACTTTTTTCTGTACCATATTTGTATAACACCAGTAACCTTTTTAAACATTTTTTATTATGTTTATTTATTTTGAGAGAGAGAGAGAGAGAGCACAAGTGGGAGAGGGGCAGAGAGAAAGAGAGACAGAATCCAAAGCAGGCTCCAGACTCTGAGCTGCCAGCACAGAGCCCGACGCGGAGCTTGAACTCATGAGTATGAGATCGTGACCTGAGCCGAAGTAGGATGCTCAACCGACTGAGTCACTCAGGCGTCCCCACCAGTAACCTTCTTCAGAGTTGCCAAAGATTTATGTAAACTGCTGAAAATTGTCTCTCCAGCTGTTTATAGTGCATTTGCGTTTGGAAGATAAGAATGTGGCACAGGTTAAAAAAAAAAAACACTTGGAGGAAATAGATAATTTGAATGTGCTAGTAGTAGATCTTTATATAGGAAGATACACATAGTCTATCTTGGATTAATTTTCTATCTTAAAAAAATAGAAGTTATGATTTTAATAATGTTGCAGAACATATCAAACCATGACTTAAGTTTTATAACATATGTAGATCAGTTTTTAGAATTTCTGACAGTGACAAAACTTTTTCTTTTTCCCTTGGGGACGTTAAAGCATACTCCTTACCATGTCTTTGCTCCCTTTTACTCCAAACTCTGTGCAGTTTTTTCTTTTTTTTTTTAAAGTTTATTTATTTTTGAGAGAGAGGAAGACAGACAAAGCATGAGTGGGGGAGGGGCAGAGAGAGAGAGGGAGACACAGAATCCAAAGCAGGCTCCAGGCTCTGAGTTGTCAGCACAGATCCTGATGCAGGGCTTGAACTCAAGAACTGTGAGATCATGACCTGAGCCGAAGTCAGATGCTTAATTGACTGAGCCACCCAGGTGCCCCTGTGCAGTTTTTTCTTAGAGGAGGTAAAAGGGACCATAAAAAGCCACCTCCAAGAGTTTATTCCTCTAGTTCCTGAGGCTCACTGCATTATTACAGTGCAGGTGCTATATACAGATATACTAAATTTACCTGTAATCTATTACTGTCCTTATATCAAAAGTCAAGGAAAGATCTGATAACAACCATCAACAATCTTACATTGTTCTTGAAAAATGTAGCCTTGAAAATTATATGAAATGCATTTAAAAAATAACTGAAAAGAAGCATGTAGTTTAGGAAAAATCAAACTAGATATAAGTATCTCTAATGACTATGGGAAGTAATCCAATATAAAATCATCAGTGCAATTTACAAAAGGAATTATTCCACATTTGAAGTGCTAATGAATACTAATATTTACTGGTGCTGATTTGTTTTTGATTGTCTTAGAAATATTTGTTTCCATCCACTAGTATTAACCTGTATTAATTCCAGACAATATAATTACAAGCCAAGTGACTTGGTTTATTTCAAACTTTAAAAAAAGTACCTTTCTTTTTAATCAAACAGTACTTTTTCTGACCTACATGAAATTGATGCCAAATGATATACATGTACACATACACAGATACAATATAAATTAATATATATTATACCTGAGTTGCTTAAAGATGATTAAATTTGACTTTATTTCCTCAAGACTTCGTTAAGAAGTACAGGAAACATCAGGGTACCTGGGTGGCTCTGTTGGTTAAGTGTTCAACTCTTGATTTTGGCTCAGATCATGATCTCACAATTCGTTAGTTCAAGCTCTACACTTCTGTCTCTCCCTCGCTCTCTGCCCCTTCCCCGCTGGCACACGTGCTCTCTCTCTCTTAAAATAAATAAAAAATAAACTTAAAAAAAAAGTAGAGGAAATATCAATGTTGAAAAGGAAATTGAGGTCAGAAATAATTGATAACCACAGCTTTCTTCCTCTACTGCCTTGGAAGGACATTTGCTCTTAATAGAGGCTATATGTTCTTGAAATACCAATTAAAATACTGACCATAGAGATTGCTTTTGAAACACATTTTCCTGAAATTACAATCCTATGTCTCTTTTATAGAAATGAGTTCATTATATGTCTTGATGAATCTCAAACATATTGGAAATTATTTGATACCTTTCAAAGTTTTTAACTGGTCTTAATATAAAATACGAGTGTTTTTAAATAAATCATTTTCTTAGCAGTAATGCACCCAAGGTATTTTCAGAATTTAGCACATGTCAATAGGTTACTTCAGCTACAACCAAAACCATATTGATAGAATTAATGCTGCTTAATAATGGGTACTGATTATTTTCAGTGCAACTACAAGATACCATGTCAATGTTACGATGGTCTTAAAGTTTTCAGAAAGTCTGCTTATACATTAAAGGATCACAATGTATTTGAGGAGGAAGCAAATTCCATTTCTGGTGCAGAAGCCATAATGATCAAATATGGTTGTTCTTATTTCTTAGATCTAGTTGCCATTCCTGACTTTGAATCTGGAGCCATGGAAAATTGGGGCCTCATCACATATCAAAAAACATCACTGCTCTTTGATCCCAAGACCTCTTCTGTTTCTGATAGACTGTGGGTCACCAAAGTCATAGCCCATGAACTAGCACACCAGGTACCTAACACTCATGACATTCTTTTGCTATCAGGCCAAAAAAAGCATTGTTTCAGAAACCAGCTGTCTTCCTGAAACAACATAAAATTATATCATTTTACCTTTAGAGGGGACTTTGAAGACTCTCAAACCAAACATATATGTCAAATAGCAGAGTTCTCAATCTCTAGACTATGAGACTCACAAAGGAGTGTTGTCACAAGAGAAGTGGCCACTGTGTCCTCTAAAACTCTTCATGACAAAGCCTTCAAATATCTTTTACTAAAGAAGGTAGGGACTAAGCCGATATATGGGGCACAGAATTAGAAACTCTACAAATAGAAATTTCTATTAAAAATATTTCTCCTTAGTACCATGGCATTCCAATCTAGGGCAAAATCAAACCCCCTCAGTTTGAACATGTCATTGTATGGCCACAAAGAAGTACTTCACATCCAAGTACTCATAGGGTGCTGACTCTAGACACTACCCTAGACATTACTTAACTCTCTAAATTTCAGTGTCTTCATCTATAAAATTAAATTAATAGTAGTTCCTGCTTCTTGGAACTGTTGTTAAGAATTACAGGTAAGTGTCTGTACCTGCCATATAGCAGACCATCAGTCAGTGTTAGTTATTAATGATGACAACAGTGATCTCTGCTACTGCTACAATTTCTTGCAGGCTAAGCTTTCCAAGGCCCATCTATCAACACTGTATTAGATACAAATATGAAACTATAAAACTAGATATATAGATATCAGAGACTATTTCCACTCTATTCATTTCTGAAAGTCCCTAGTAGCACAGTGAATTATTAAGGGCCCCCAAATTCTCTCTCACCAAGTAGACAAATATCATTTTATTATAGAAGCTAGTAATATCTTATTAATTTTTAACTTTATCCTTTATCATTATTATAATGATAAGTTGGATTTTATTTAAACAGCAAACTAAAAATCCAATTACATAGGAGCCGTGCTCAGCATTGTACTTTAAGAACATATGTGTGGCTTATTCTGGTTTAGAATTTCCCCACTGGCCCATCTTAGGGGTTTTGATCAGTAATCACTGGTAGCTCTAATGCACTTGACTGAACCTGGGGATTTCTAATTTTTCTACTGAATGTTCATAGAGGAGTGGTTGGAGAACTCTATCTCTGAGGCTCCCCTAGGCCTTCCTTTAATAACTTCTGTTTCATGGAGACACAGAGTCTAGGGCTGAAGCAGCAGACAGCATTGGAATTTTTGTCTTGACTATTTTGTATCCCAGTTGATCTCCATATGATCATTTACTCTGACAAAGACTCCCAATGCCAACTGAGTGAGTCAGGGGTCCATAGCATGGCATATAAAGCCCCCAAGATGAAGCCCTTCTCCACCTTTCCAGCCTCATCTCTTGTCAATACCCTAAGTGTTAGCCATCCCAGACCACCTGCCATTTCCTAAACATGCTAGGTTGTGTTGATCCTTTATGCTTTTTCTTCTGCTGCTTGATCTGCCTAGAGTACACATTACTTGCAACATACCTGAAGACCCCTTGCAAGACTCAGGAAATGAGTCATTTCCTAACTAACTTACACACTCTCCCAGCAGAACTGATTTTTAACTCCTGGAATCTTCTCTATCCCTTGTACAGACACTGATCATAGCGCCATAATGCTTGATTGCATTTATCTGTCTAACCATTGACCTCCATCATTTGTATTGAGGCAGAAGATATATTATATACATCTTTATATTTCTAACATATGGCATGTTGCCAAATAATGTAGTAGGTTCTCTAAAGATATTTATTGAATGAGTGAATGAATAAACCACTCTTATTAACTGGTAAAGTTACCATAATCAGCTCAACTTGTATTTCTCTTACTCATGAATTCTCAAATTAAGAAAACACCTCCCATCCCTTCTCACAGATGACTTCAGGAAGATCAGTGCCCACTTGTAAAATGATCTGAGGGTTATTAGAAAAGAAATAGAACTTAAACAGTTTCTAGAAGCTACATTCTGTTCTATAATTTTAAGAAGGCTCTTCTGAATCTTGGAATCCTTTTGTTTAATTTCCTATCCTTCTGGAGATTGCAATTCTAAAACAGGTAAACTAGATGGACAGTATTGTGCATATAGGCTAAATAAAATATAAAAGTACATGAAAAAGTAGTAACACTTAAAACTGGTGTTACAGATCAAATATAGGTCAAGGGTAAATTTCTATTTAGATTTCTTTATGGCATCCTTTTAATTTTATTTATATATATTTAAAATCTCAGAACTTTATTCACTTTAGTGTCCAAGTTAATCCCTGGAGGGAAGTCAGAGCAAAAGTTAACAACTAAATGTCCTCATCAGTAATACTGTGTAACAATCTGAGAGTCCTAAACAAAATCTTATGATTCTTTTAAGTACCTGCTACTTAATGTAATGAGGTGACTTTGCCAAAGATATTTTGGCTTATATTTCCCCAAAGCCCATAAATCAAGGATGAAGTGAGATTGTAATAAGTGTGTAAGAAATAAAAACTACCCCACAAAATGTTTTATTTTCTTCCTTAGTATTAAATCTAATAGCCAGGAAATGTTGGGAGGATAAAATGGAAGCTGGAGAGTTGGGGGGCAATAAGGACACAAAAGAAAGAAAAGTGAAGCAAGAAGCAAAAATGTGGTGGTGAGAAGAGAAGGCACAGAAATCAGTAAAAGGAAGCTGTACAGAGTGAAAAGAGTAACAGAGAGGAAAGGTCTTAACTACTGAAAGAAGTAAGTTACCACCCATTGCATTTTTTGCTACAGTTAGTAATATTTATATTTGTTTAATTTCTAATAACATTGAGTCTTTGCCTCCTAGTGGTTTGGCAACCTGGTTACAATGAAATGATGGAATGATATTTGGTTTAATGAAGGTTTTGCAACATACATGGAACTCATCCCACTTAATGCTACATATCCAAAGCTATAATTTGTAAGTTTACAATTTTGTATGTCATACCTTACATACAGTTCAGCCCATAACATAAATCCCTCACCCAAAAATCTATGGACAGAAAACTGAAAAAGCACAAATATACAGCTGAGTATGTGGGGTAAGAGGAAAGAATGTCACTGTGCATATCCAATGATATAGGACAAGAGAGTGCCCATGGCTACAGAGCCTGTGCAGAGTTCTTGGCATATAACCTGAAAATTAAGCATAATTTGGGCACACTCCTCCAGAATTTTCAAAAGGCCTATTCACTTCCCCAAAATTTATGAAAAGATTGTTTTCAAACATGTCTTTTTCCTTAGGCATAAGAAGTCTAAACACTACATAACAAGTTGGTTTGTGATGGTTAATTAGCTCTTTGGGATAGGCATTTGGCCCAGTATAGTATAGACAGATATGGATTCAGAGTATCTTCTTATCTGCTATGTTTTGAATCCTTGGTGAAATCCCAAATATTCATATATTCTCACTTGTAAAACACACGTAATGCATCTACTTTGCAGGGTGTTGAAAGGATCAAAAATGATGAATGTAAGGTCCTGACATATAGCAAGTGTTTCACTAAATAGGAACCATTTTATTTTTGTATCCAAGGGTTTGGTACATGGTAAACGTTCAAATAATGTCTGAAGGAGTGTTATATTTACACTTTTATGAAGTAGAGAACTGATAAAAGGGAAATATGTAAGGGGAAAGAAACTTAAAATCAATTGTAAGGAATATTGATTGAATACTTCTAAGAATATCGTACTGAGCCTATTGTGTTTTCTGTTGCTTTGAAAGTTTCAAATTGAAAGTGACAAAATTTTCTTCCCTATTTAGGATGATGCTTTTTTGGGTGTTTGTTTGGAGTGATTGGACAAGATTCATGAAATTCATCCTTTCCTATCTCCAATCAGGCAGAAACTCCTATTTAAATACAGGAAATGTTTAATGCAGTTTCCTATGAGAAGGTAGTAATTGCTGTGGTCAAGTGGAAGCTCTGCTTTTAGGAGAAATATAATGAGAGTCATGAAACCAGCAGTTGAAGTTACTGCTTCCAGGTTACTGCCACTAGTTATACTTTTTTATTTGATGTTCATTTTTCAGACATTACACATGTTCCATAAAATTTAAGCTTTCTTTAAAAATACATCATACTACTTTTTTTCTTTATCTTCTTGTTTTGTTTTCCTCCCTTCCTTCCTCCCTCCCTCCCTCCCTCCCTTCTTTCCTTCCTTCCTCCTTTCCTTCTTTTCCTTTCTTTCTTTTCTTTCTTTCTTTCTTTCTTTCTTTCTTTCTTTCTTTTTCTTTCAGGGAGTTGTATTTCAAATATTCTCAAGGATCTTCTGAGTAAGGAGAAATTCCAGGAAGGAATTATTCACTACTTAAAGAAGTTCAGTAATGGAAATGCCAAAAATGATGATTTGTGGAGCAGTTTGTCAAATGTAAGTCATAAACTGAGTAACAGCAGACTGTTGTTAAGCCTAAAATGTAACAGGCTAATTATGAACGTTTATAAATAGTTACATTGTCAGTCAACCAATATTTATTCCACTTTCCACATTGTCTAGGTCAATAAAAAGCAGCCCCTTCCTTGTTCCTCTGGCACCACACTAAACTAGGGTGTCACACTGGGTTACTCACAGTATTCGATATTTGGCCTCCTTCTCTGTGGTTCCCTTCAATGAAAATTCTTTAATGACTTTGTAATTCCATTTTTTATTATTTATTTTGAGAGAGAGAGAGAGAGAGAATGAGTCAGGGAGGGGCAGAGAGAAAGGGAGAGAGAGAATCCGCGCTGTCAGTGCAGATCCTGATTCAGGGATTGATCTCACAACTGTGAGATCATGACCTGAGCAGAAGCTAAGAGTTGAATGCTCAACTGACTGAGTCACCCAGGCACCTCTGACTTTTTAATTCCTACCATAAATACCTAGTCTTCTCTGCCCAAGTTTTAAGGTTGAACTCTGCTTGCTCAACTTTATTGTCCAGCATGCATTCTCCGTTGAGCGAGACACATTTTCTCCCTCATAAGAAGAAATCCTGCTTAATCCCTATGTTATCATGTCTTTGTTTCTAGTGCCTTGTTACCTGAACTGCACTTTCTTCTTTCCAAGAATTCAAATACCATCCATCTTTTGAGTTCTAGCTGAGATTTTACCTCCTCCTTATAGACTACTCCAGCCCTCATTGCTTTGCCTTTCTCCTAAATACCTAGAAATACATTTATGAATCTGTTCCGTAAAGTGACATTCTCTTTTATTAGTTTATAATGGCTTAAACATAACAGTGATAATAATAATAATAATTGCTTAAGAGCAAGAATTGTATCTATTTTTTAATGCCATGCACTAGTGATTAATAAAAAGTTGATCATTGATTCAAGAAATCTTGGTGTCTGTCATTGAGATTCATGTAGTATAATAGGCAAGACAAAAAATAAAACATGCAGTCAACTCAGATGATTCTAATAATTATTAAAGTATTCTTAAATGTTCAACTGTAAGTAAAATAATCTTTAATAGAAGTATTGTACTGGCAGAGCTCATGGATACAGGTCGAAAAACCCTAAGCCATTGTAGACAGAAGAGGTCCTCTCTTCCTTATAAACATTTATGTCCTAGGGACAGTAATAATACTGTTAAGTATTTGTATAGCACTTAACAGTTTAAAGAGATATTTCAAATACATAATCTCACTTAATATTTTTTATGCCCTTATAAAGTCTGGACCCTCATGGTCCAGTAATTTATGTGTGTGGTCAAAGGAACAAAGTCAAGTCATTAAACATTTTTTCAAAGTAGCTCAAAGCTTTTACTCACATTTCTTGAAAATTATAAAAGGGACCAAAATACACAGTCCTTACTAGTACCTGTAACAATGCTCTTTATCCATTTGCACCACCTCCTGCTGATGATCTAGATGCTCTCTCCACAGTTCCTCCTAAACTTCTCAACCAGCCACACATTGCTTTTCTCTCCCATCTTTTTCCTCCTTCCTTTCCTTTGCAGTGTGTGTGTGTGTGTGTGTGTGTGTGCGTGTGTGTGTGTGTGTGTGTAGACATAAACCTTGTCTTTTTTCAACAACAATCTCTTTTTGGTGTGCATAAGGGTGTAGGAGGGTAGAGGGGAGATTAAAGGAGAAATTTGGCCAACAATTTCAGGATTCTTTTATGCCAACTGTGAATATTTCTATGTTAATTTTTGTCATATCATGCTTATCAGCCATCTCAGGAAGGTAAGGTAGGCATTCTTATCCCATTTTTACAGGTTGGAAAAGTAATACTAAGGGAGAAATTGGTGCCAGGTCACATATACACCAAGCAATGATGGAGTCAGTACGTAACATCTGTCTTCCCACTCTAAGTCCAGTATTCATCCTCTCAATTACAACACAGCTTCTTCCCAGTTATCAGGAACGTCTCGCTGTTAACCTTCCCCTAAATGTCCTCAGTTCTAGTTGACCACTTTCTCATGCCAAATGAAACTGTGGTATGAAACCGAAAAATTCCTGAAAATATCTTACGTAGCTTTGTGTCACATAACATCAATTCTAAAACATGTCATAGCAACTTGGGAGTTAGAGGCATCCTTTGTTGTTATTTTTCATAAAATTGTTTAATGGCATTTGATAGCCTCACAGTGTGTGTGTGTGTGTGTGTGTGTGTGTGTGTGTGTGTGATTTTTCCATTTATAGTTCCTTTTAAGCACTAACTCCTGGTTATTTAAAGGTTGATTGACAAGTTGTTGATTTCCTTGGGTCTCATTTTAATTCGGAATTCAAAATTTATTACACATTCTCTATATGCTACTGTGGTAGTCATTGGGTATGCTCAGGTAAGCAAAGGCATTCCCCCTCCTCAGTCAAGGAATCTGTGATATGATAGGAGAAGGTTAATACTAGACTCAGTTGCCAAAATGCTAAATAGGGGCATGAGTAGCATGCACAATAAAAGAATTAAGTAGGACCTCCCCAGGGGGAAAAGAAGAAATGAAAGAAAAATTCAACTAACTGATTCCTTCCTAAAAGTTATTCTATTACATTGTACTTCTTTTTTTAGTTAAAATTTTTGTTTTAGTATTTATTTACTTTTGAGAGAGAGAGAGACAGAGAGTGGACAGAGGAGGGGCAGAGAGAGAAAGAGAGACACAGAATCTGAAGCAGGCTCCAGGCTCCAAGCTGTCAGCACGGAGCCCGACGGGGGGCTCAAACTCCCTGACTGTGAGATCATGACCTGAGCTGAAGTCGGATGCTCAACTGACTGAGCCTCCCAGGCACCCCTACATTGTACTTCTTTAGAAAACTTAAAATACATATGTATATTTAAAGCTTATGTGTATGTATACATAAACATAAAGTTTACATATAACTTTATGTATACATAAACATAAAGTTTTATATATATTTCATTGGCCTAGATAGACATGGTAAGGAACATAGCAATTCATGAAAATTTTTAAAAAATGCATTTTCACAGTGACCATAGGAAATCTGCAAAAATTACTCTTTTTGTTTTATGTATGTAAGTAACTTTTGTTACTTGGGACTATCAGTACCCACATGACCATGCTCTTTCATTCTTGTTTTATAGAGTTGTTTAGGTAATTTTACATCTGGTGGATTTTATTATTCTGGTTCCAAGATGACAAGCTGCACAGTAAGTATATAGAAGCTTACAGAGTAGAAGAGACCTGCATCACATGACCCGAAGTGAGTGTGTGGAGTAGCCCACCTGTCCCTTTAAATAACTGGAAAGGAAGAGAGACTCCACAATTTTCCTTGAAACAAAGCTGACTGAAAAAATAATGTTCAGGCCATTTAGGGGGATGATGCTATTACTACTCTATTTTTGTTATTATAATTCAGCTTTCCCACAACCCCACTGCTAGCTAAAAATATCTCAGCTCAGAATTCCTCTGCGTGGTTAGTGCCACATTGGCATCCTCTAGGCTCAGAAAAATGCCAAACCAAATATGTTAGGTTTGGAAATATAGTCAGCGGTTTTCTTGAGGCTCTTTTTGTTTACTTCTGGGAAGTTATTGGAACACTGTAGTAGAGCAGAAAGAAAAGTAACCATGAAAAAAAAAGGAGAACTCTTTTTTAAATGAGTCATGGTAATCCCATAAATTGTAGTTTTTAAAGGAGGATTCAGCATAATCCAGGGATCAGAAATCCTTATGAGAAGCTAGGAAACTGGAGGTTTTGTTCTCCATTCAATAGATATCTATTTTTATAGTATTGTTCTTTTGGAATATTTAAAGCTCCCCTAAAGATAGACATTTCTTTCCTAAACATCCCCATTGTACCGTTATTAAAATGGAGAGGTGGGTTTTTTTTTCTGTTATTGTTTTTTTTTCGGGGTGGGGGGTTGAAATGGAGCAGGAGAGAGGCTCCAGTCTCAAGTTCCTGTGGGACTTTGCTACCAGATGTCAACCTTCTCCCACATATCTATCTCCTTCAGTTCACTTGCAGAGAGCAGGCCTGGGGTAGGCAGCCCTGATCCAGTTCCCGCCGTGAGACTGCAGCCTGAGGTATCCCCTCCTCCTCCATAAGCCTTGTTTCTGGCAGCCAAGGAGATCTGCATTTCTGATCTCTTTGGTTTCTCTCCTCCATTACCAAAGTCACTTGTCATTTCAGCTTGCCTTTCTGGGGGAAGATGTGGAGGTCAAGGAGATGATGACTACGTGGACTCTGCAGAGAAGAATTCCCCTCATTGTGATTGGACAAAAAGGACGTTCACTCAGGCTCCAATAGATAGGTTTTCTGAGCAGGGTTTTCAAAGATGACCCAGAATGGAGGGCCCTACAGGAAAGGTGTCTGCTTTTCTTCTAGTGGTCTAGTTCACCTCCTCTCAGTTTGCTCCTTGTTTCATTAGCTTTCTTTCAGTTTCTGTGGCAACTTTGTGGATGCTATTTCTACCCCAGACTCAGAGGCCTGGACTAACCTTGATAACAGACTTAAAGAGCTTGGGGTGTGACCCAGTCTGTGTTGTTGTGCAGCTGTGTTCCTAGTAATTCTGCAGCAGCCACTCAGTTCTGATGCAGAGGGTGGTCAGTTATATTTGTTATAATATGTCTTACTCTTTCAGTACTAGAGTTCTGGGGCCTGATCATTTGGTGACTAGTCCAAACCTAGGAAGTGTGAGGACAGCTATACATCTCCTCAGAAGAGGAAATATGTTCCCTATGCAATGAATTAGATTCCTGTGAATCTTGTGAATTAAACCTCCTGTGGCCTTTTGTTTTTTGGTAATTGACTATAAACAGGATGTCTTAAAACATGATGTTCTCGGTAATAATGAAAGTAAATTCAATTAACCATACTATCATCTTGCTCACCAGCCAATCTTGAGAAACCTTGGTAAAGGCTTTACTAGAAGCAAGAAATACAACACTGGCCACATTTCTCTGATCTATTAGTTCTATCCTTAAGATGAATGAGGTTAATTTTAAATGAAATAATATAAGTGGCTCTGTACTGGCTCTTATGATTGTTCTTCTTTCTAAGGATGTATTTGTCTAATAACAATTCTAGAATTTTTCTCAGAATCAGAAGCAAATTCAAGATGTTTAACACATAGATATAATGTTTTTCCTTTTGTTTTGTCTGTTGCCTGTTTCCAATGCAACAACAACTTTTATGTCACTTCTCTATGTATACATCATTTCATTTTTCTATATGTCCTTCTGAAGTCTGAACCTCAGAGAGCTTAAACAATTTATAGCTTGACAACATAGCCTGCGAAATTTAATGTTTGATTCATTATTGGGAAGGCAGGATTCACACTCCTGTAACTTATCAAAATGTCACGAGAGACTTCAATAATGCAGATGGCCCAGAATAACAAATATCTACAACAATGATCTGTATTTTTCCTCCATTTGAGGCAGTATTCAGATTACTCTTATAAAATTATTACCCTCCAATTCATGCCTATCCAAACTCATGAAATGCTACTCTCCTCTTTTTCACTCCCAGATAGTTTTATCTGAAAAAACTCCCTTTCCTTCTGGAGCCAAGATCAATCCAGATCATTCTATTAAGGCTTGGCAATATCTGTGTGTCTACTTTTACTTTTTTGTGTAAATTTTTTTATTGCTTTGTTAATTATTGGTACTTTGTGGGTTAGCAGGTAGATTATCCCTTCTGATCCTTTGCTAGATAAAGTCTGTGTATGTCATTTGTTTCATTGTTTTATATTTTTCTGAAGATTAATAGGCACGTCTTCAATTATTCTTCTTGTTTTATACCTGTCAATATTTCCAAGCACAAGATTTTACATGTGCAAGAATACTATAGCTAACTAATATGGCCTGATGTGACAGAGGAAATGAATTTTAAAACTTGCTAGAAAGCCAGAAAAAAATAGCTGATTTCTGTTATTTGCCATAGCGGGACCATTTAAAGTAACTGAGGCTTTTTCTTCTAATCCATTCTGTTTTTCTGTCCTTCGGACCTGGCTAATCAGCAGATCCTAGACTGTGGCATTGCTGACCACGAACAGTCACTTGGCAGTGGAGGAGTTGGGTGTGGGTAGCTCTGTTGAACAAAAGGATATGGGAATCATACAAAGTCAGATCTTTATCTCTTAGGCTTTTCCTGAAGCTTTTCTTCAGTTATTTGAATTAATAACAGGCTGTCAGAGTTTTTGGAAATGTGAAGGAAGATTGGATTTTTTTTTCTCTTCCTTAGAAGTAAGCAGTCAACAGAACTTATGATATGAGATTTGGATAGCAAATAGCACAAGTAAATGTGACAGAGCTCAACTAGGTGTATATTGCTGCACCTTTATAATCATATGGAAGAATCTTTACATACCCAAGGATCCACAAGTCTTAGCCTATAAAATTTATAAGGCCACTGATAGTGTGAAAGATGGGCCATTAGGTGACTTTTACAGCCAATCTGAGTCTGACAATGTGAAAATTAAAATGGCCATTCGTTTAGTCTGTAACAGTCTTTATTTTCTAGGTATCTTTGGCATATTCCATTGACCTACTCCACAATTCCTCTAATGCGATTCATGGACACATTCTAAAATCAAGGACAGGTAATGAACTAATTAGCCAAATAGGTGTTTCCGTTCTGAAATTAAACATGTTCTCAGCTATTTGGAAAGATACTGTAAGTAAATCTAATAATAAAAGATATATGTTTGGAGAAATTTTCATTTATACGTATAAGTTGCTAAAAGAACTCTTTAGCTAGAAAGTTTGAATTTTCTATTCAGTGGGAATTCTTCTTATACTTTTAGCATTTAGAGATAAGTTTGTATTTTTATCAAGAAATAATGGCTTTCTATCTTATATCTCTTAGTAGCTACTAATTAAGCTCTTATGCCACAACACAAAAATATGTATGAAAACAAAGCATGCACTTTAGAACAAATTGGCCCTGGATTCAAATCCTCACTCTGTCACTTATTAGATGTGTGACCTTCAAAAAACTTCTTTACTCGTTCTGAGCTTCAATTTTCTCATCTTATTTTGAACGAGGACCAGGTCCCACAAAACTATTGAGAGAATATGATAATGTTATTTCACCATGTAGTATAATGTCTGTCATATTAAAAATACATAATAAAAAATTTTTAAGTTTATTTATTTTGAGAAAGAGAGAGTGTACATGCTCACGCAAGTTGGGGAGGGCAGAGAGAGTGAGAAAGAATCCCAAGCAGGCTCTGCACTGTCAACACAGACCCTGATGTGGGGCTTGAACCCACTAACCGCAAAATCGTGACCTGAGCTGAAATCAAGAGTTAGGTGCTCAACTAACTGGGCCATGCAGGTGCCCCATAACATAATTTTAATTTCTCTTTTGAACACCTTACTGAAATGTGAGAGGGTTTCCATCATTATGTCATGTTCAACCTGGAATCCTTATTTCACCCAAAATAAAGACTGGACAAATGGATCACCTATTTACATGTACATATTTCAATGACCGATAATTAAACCCTGAGACAAGGCCACAAATAAATCAAGTCAAATTCCAATCACGTTTATCATATAGTTAACTGGGCCTCTTAGACCTGCATAGACTGCTTTTGAGAACAAATTTAGCAGTCCTTTTCCTATGAATGAACTTATTTATTAATTTAATAAGACTATAATTCACACACACACAAAACCATCCAGTAGACTATGAAAATGAACATCACCATGACTTTTCCAAAACTTTGTCTTCCCACTGATTAATTAGTAATAGCATGAGAAGTAACAATTTTGGAGATGTTCCTGGTATGTATGTTGATAATAAAATGGCTAATGCCAATTTCCTCCTCTGGATTTATCTGAAACTACCAGTTAGGTGAAATTCAGTGTGGACTCAAATGGCTACTACATTGTTCACTATGAGGGGCATGGATGGGACCAACTCATGGGACCAACTCTAACCTGCATCAGAACCACACGCTTCGCAAACCTAAGGACAGAGTAGGTCTGATTCATTATGCATTTCAGCTGGTAAATTTCAGCAAAATTTCATATGATTTCATAGCAAGTAACTGATTCATAATCAAATATGCTAGATTTCAAAATCAAATATTCAGTGTTGGTCATTCATATGAGATAGATCTGAAGGTCAAATACTTGGCCGAAGCCTACCTACTGTGAGGTGTTTTGACCCATACAGTGTTTAAAAATATAACACAACATTTTATTGATTGATTGATTGATTGATTTTTAAATTTTTTTAATGTTTGTTTTTGAGAGAGACAGAGAGAGGGGCAGAGAGAGACAGAGACACAGAATCTGAAGTGGGCTCCAGGCTCTGAGCTGTCAGCACAGAGCCCGATGTAGGGCTTGAACTCATGAGCTGTGAGATCATAACCTGAGCTAAAATCTGACGCTTAACCAACTGACCCACCCAGATGCCCCTAATCCAACATTTTAAAATGTGGGGAAATTTACATACAAATCCTGACTTCTGAAGTCTCTTTTATAAGTGAAAAGATTTGGTAACTGTGGACCTTCATTCCTACAAAGAGGAAGGTGCAGTGGATACATCCTTCCTGAAGCCAGGCCTTCACTGTCCCATGCACCAAGGTCCCAAACTGTACACAAGTGGCCTGCTTCACTCACTTAGGGTGGACCCTCTAAGCATTTAAGCTTTTGACTCTAGATTTAAAATTTGTTTATGTGAGTAGCTTGCTGTTTCACAAAATACCTATGTAATCTGTTGAACAAAAAGTATAATATAGTCTTTACTTTTATGATTTTAAAAGTTAAATCTAGTACAAATCCATTCATCACTTCGCACATTGAAGAAATCAATATGAAATTGAAAGGGAAGTGAAGGAGGAATTGGCTACTTGTGTTTATTCCTCTTCAGACTTTCCTGGAAAGACAAAGTATTTTCTTTCTTTTCCCATTTATCATCAGCAGAATAATACATAGAATAAACCAGGTCATAAAACCACCAATGGGGAAAAAATTTGGAGTATTGTGCATTGTAAGCTTTTCCTGTTCTGAGAATTACTATACTCAGTTTATTCAGTGTGACATATTATTTCCTTTCAGATGTTTATTTAGGTCAAAGTGAGTGAGAGTAACCAGCAGGATACCTCTCAGGAGAAGCTTCTCCATACAACAGAATTTCTAGTTAGGAGAAACAGAGAGATTGAGAGCTTAATCCTCAGTCCTACAGGTTTTAGGAACATAGTGGTAGCAGGGCACATTGGAGGCCAGGATTGAGAAAAACACCATTCCACATCTAAGCAGATACAGGGTAGACTAGATGAGAAGTAGGCTATGATTCACTGAAGGAGGTTTGTCTGCTCAAAGGAGAAACTCTGACTAGATGGCAGAGTAGATTAAAAATTTAAGAATAGGAAGACTGAAGAATATCGATAGTTTAGTCAAGGAAAGCCAATTTTTCAAGTAATTGCCAAGTCTTCTTTGCTGTTTCTAGCCTATACATGTATGCGTTGTCTAAATTTAGCAGAAGGAACCCTACAGTTATTAATGCATCAGTGGAAAAAAAATAATAAGATTTGGGTGACAGATTAATGAAGTTAATTAAGAGTACAAATTTTGGGTTAAAATGGATGGGTTCAAGTACTACCTCTTTAATTATTGTTTGACCTTAGGCAAATTATTTAAACTTTTTAAGACTACGTTTTTTAGTTTTTAAAACTTCTCTAGTATTTAAAATTCCAATTTTAAGTAATAATATCTAATAGAAAGTGTTGTTTTAAGGATTGCATAAAATAACGCCAATAAAGCACAAAACACAGTACCTGCTGAGTAACTGTTAATGTTAGCAATATTAGTATTATCAAATGTAAATTGTTTCAAAGATCATTTGTTGAATAAGAAGTGAGAACACAGAAATGCATTGCAAATAATGCAAAGGTGGAAAACAGCAGAATGTAAATTTATGTATTATTATGTTTGCAACTACATAGAAGAAGTAGTAGCTAAAAAGTGGGGGGGGGGGGGAGGAAATATTCCAAAGTGCTATTAGTGAATGTGTAGGGTCGTGAAACTATGAGTCTTGTTCTTCTCCTCTCTAACTTACAACTGTCTCATAATTTTCTTATATTAATTTTATAATAAAATTAATTCAATACGAAAGCAATTTAAAACTCTCATAATATTTTTATTTGCAAAAGATATTTTTACTTACTGCCTTCCCTCAGTAATATTTATCTTGTTCTTGTCTGCTTTATCAAATACCTATTTAAGAGTTAAAAGAAGTAATCAATGATTATATTTAGTTTGAAGACAGAATTTGACCAAAGAATGGATATTTGTTTTAATTGTTTTTTTACACTTACTAAATATAATTTAACACTTGGATCTCATCTGAGTTGACTGGGATTAAAATGACAACTTTAATTTCCTTACCGAAAAACTATTTTTTTCTTTTAGTCCCACACGATAAAAAGAAGACCCAAATTGTTTCCTTGGGAATTTGGTTTTATTTCACAAATGTACCACTTAACTAAAACTGTATATTAATAAGTATATAACTGTATACCAACAAAATATAGATTTCTCCTGTTGGGTTAAAGTATACACTTATATGTGTGTTTAGTTTTTAAGACGAACATTCAGATAACATTTTGTGCAATGATTGGTGGTGAGGAGCTGGATTTTTATTAAACAATAATTATATAAGAAGAAAAGAAGCCCTCTTAATGAATATTAAGGTTACTTTTTTAAGAAGTAGGTATGTATAAAAGTAAATAATGGTGTTTGTTTTAGTAAGAAACAAATTACGCTGTGCCAAACAGGAACAACAGGATTAATATGAAGTAATTTTTGTGTTCAGTATTCTTTATTAAATTGTGACCCTGGAATATTAGACCTAGTTTCCCTGTTTATGATCCTCTAAGGTATCAGCTGCACCATACATTATGATATTACACACGTAGGAAGAAATAGTGACATTTGGTAGATGTGTGTTTTTAAAAATATAGCAAACCATAGGATCATAGTTCATATGGTCCAGCCCTCTGTCTTCGGACAAAAATTTTGGAAATTTTTCCATAAGTCTGTTTTAAAGCAGGAAATCATTGAGATTAAGAAGAGTCAAGTCACAACAAAAGTTGGTTCTTTTTCATTTCCCTTCTTTCTAGTTTCAATTCCCTCTTTTTAGATAAGAATTAAAAAATTTAAAAACCCCAAAGAGGTAAGGCATTATGTTAATGAAAAATTCAACAGAGACATTCTTCGTTCTGGAATCTGTTTCCATATCAAGCTATTATGCTTAATCTGGGAGTCTGATGCTGACATGAATAGTTTACAGACCATGTGCAGACACAATCCTCTCAGAAACACATGCGAGAATCACTTTGCAAAAATGACGATACGTTGGTTTATTTCCTCTATGGCAGAGACCCTAATGTTTTGATATTCACAATAGCAGTTTTGTTGTTTGTTCTTCTCATTAAAGGAAAATGCAGAGAAGGCATATAACTGGCTGGAAATCCCTTGTTCCTTGTCATCACCATCCCAAGAGGATGTGAGCAAAATATTCCTCTTAAATGTGATTTTATCTTTTTTTGATTGATACTCCCTCCTCAGATGGGAAATTAAATCATATTTTTAAAGGAGAAACGCTGTTTAAATATGGTAGGTGGGGCCCAGAAAGAGAGAAGGAAAGTACAAAGATAAATAGTTCTGTGTTTGGGGAAGATTCATGCAGACAGTTTAGAGTTGACCCCGTTTGGTGGGTAGGAGCTGTGTGATTACTAAATTTAGCCTCTCTGTAAATCATCCTGTGCTTTCTGCAGCATTACCTTCTTTGATATTTTAAGCCGGTGATTGACATGCAAAGCTGGAGCAAGGAGGGCTCAGTCTGGGACAGGTTGCTTGCCTTGACCATCTTAAAACTGGCCTCTTACCTGAACCATGCTCCCTGCATCCAGAAGGCAACTGAACTCTTCTCTCAGGGGATGGAATTCAGTGGAAAATTAAAGTAAATCTATACATCTGTCCTGTTCTTTGTTCCTTTCACTTTGATGTAAAAGTCTTTGATCAAGCAAGACATTAGATCTAAAACCTTTCAGTGAGGACAAGAGGGAGAAAGCCATGCTGGGAATTACATATCTGTGTCTCCTGCTCCCATATAGTAAGTGCTCAATAGATTTTGTGAGAAGTGAGGTTTAGGTCCTTTGAGAGGGAGAGCTAAAATGCAGTGGCATAGTAACAGAAAGATAGCCAGAGGGTAGAAGCAGGGGGGTGCCCAAGCTTCAAAAGTAATGTCTTTTAAAGATAAAAAGCAATGTGAAATGTACCTGCAGTCAAAACACCAGTGATCATTTGTTAAAACTTTTTTTTTTTAAAAAAAGGGAGGATACCTTTTAAAAAATACATATTTACTTCTTCATTAATCAATATCACAGACCGAATTTTGACCTCAGAGCTCATCTTTGATGGGAAACTGATGATTTGGGCCATCAAAAGTGTGTATGTATACAATGGCAAAATGGATTACGGTGGTTATTATAATCAGAAAGGTGCTCAGTTATCATATGGATTATGTTGCCATTCAGTTTAGCAGTTTGCAACCCACAGATACTAACAGATGCCACAATCTTTTCAATGTAAGCTTTGATTTCTTTTCAATACAAGATTTTATATAGTTATTGTTAAAACTCTCACTCTAGAGTTGGATGTTTTGAGAAATCAAATTTGTATGTGAATTAAGGAACATTCATTCCTTAAAACTGAAGAAAAATTTCATTATTTTAGCAGAATGTAATGTGATGGTGTCCATTTTTCCTGTGCCACATTGCTGGTAGGCTATCATAATTTCTTTCCATATAACTAAATCTCAGTGAGCTTTTTGAAATCCTATCTTGAATTCTTCTTTTTGAAAACATTAATTCCAGTCTTCTTTTAGTACTTTTCCGGTCATTGTGATTAAACTCAAAAATCAGTTTAAGGAAAAAGGATCTTTTAGCTCTAGTTTTCTCTTCTTTTTGCTAATGTTTGAATGGGTTGTATGAGTGAGGCTAAAATGTAAACATCCTGCTGTCCTATAACATAAAGAGATATTATTCCATCTCTATACTTGTTAGAAGAGGGATGATCTTACCTGCAGCAACCCACCTATGGGTTAGATATGGTAGCTCAACATGTTTACTCCGATGCAATACTTAGGAAAATATTGTGGGTAAACCTTATTTATGCTTATAATCAATAATACATAATTAAATATTACAGGTTTTGTTTTCCTAAACATCAAGACTGCTAGTATTCAGCCATAATGAAGAATTTTCTTATATAGATTAATTACTTCATTCATGTATTGAAAAATACTTCATTCATGTATTGAAAAATTCTTTGCGGGGCACCTGGGTGGCTCAGTCGGTTAAGCGGCCGACTTCGGCTCAGGTCATGATCTCGCGGTCCGTGAGTTCGAGCCCCGCGTCAGGCTCTGTGCTGACAGCTCAGAGCCTGGAGCCTGTTTCCGATTCTGTGTCTCCCTCTCCCTGACCCTCCCCCGTTCATGCATTGTCTCTCTCTGTCTCAAAAATAAACGTTAAAAAAAAATTAAAAAAAAAAAAAGAAAAATTCTTTGCATGTTGCCTGTGAACCCGCAGTGCTTGTAGGTACCAACGATAAAGTAGTAAACAAAACAATGATGTGTCCTACCTTCAAGGAACTTACAATGTATTTGTTATCAATTTTCATCCATTTGTACAGTAAATATACCAAAATCAAAACAATGTAGATTATAATTTAATTGCCTAATCTTTGTTTTGTGATTCAACTGGTACTTGGGATATTTAAGCATATATAGTGGAAACAACACAAGATCAGGATCATGGGTTTAAATCTCATCTTCAAAATGGCTAGTTGCTTGCACCAGTTGCTTAACCTTTCCAAGCTTTATTTCCACTTTTTAAAAATCAGGATAATAACAATCTCACTAGGTAGCTTTGACAGTTAAATATGATGTACAGAGACTAGTACAATCTCTACCATATGGTCACTGTATGATAAATGCAAATTTCCTGCCCAATCCCTACTTCTCTGTTGTGTTTTTTTGAGCTATCAAAATGAGTATCAGTTATTATTTATCTAATGATATTTGGAATTAAAAACCATAAACAAAATTAGGATCAAAACTACTTTAATATTCTATAGGGCAATAAAACCTCAAAATTGTGGTTTCTTCTTTATGTGGACAGAAAAAAAATTATTATATCTTATTAGTTTTACAAATTATAAAATGACTGAACCTAATCAATTTTGCTAAATTACAATTTTCTAGACCTAGAGAATCAGATGACTTTCAGATAGTCTTGTTAGAAAATAGTCTTAATGTGGGAATTAAAGTGGCAAGTAATCATGTTTTTTTAAAAAAGATCACATAGCACTAATACAGATTACTCAATTCTAGAATTCTGTATAAACCACTGCTTTTATATGTCAGAAATCATCTCTTGTATGTATGGATTCCATAAAGTTTCTATTTTCATCTCTGAGCAAGTTAAAATTTTATGATTATTCTCCTTGCTAATATTTTATCATCAGTAGAAAAAAACACAAATAATTTGGAAAGTAAAGTTACATAAAATAATTTTATAAAAGTCTGACAGAAAAAAAGGTTTAACACATTAGGTACTGAAAATAACTCATGGGTGATTCTGTTATAGCAATTTAAAATTATAATAAGAAAACAAGAGTTTTTTGTTTCATAGGACTTTTTTTCCACTTCTGTTCTTCTTATTACAGCATTCTAACAGATGTTTTAAAGATCGTATATTCCGTGAGTGCTCAAACGGCAGTAGGATGGAATTACCTTTTAGAGCAAAATATGGATTGTCACTTTCAGGTGCTGAAAAAAACAAAATTCTGTGTGCATTGTCAACCAGCAAACATCAGGAAAAGTTAATGAAATAAGTGCACTAATTTAAATTGTTAAAAATAAACTGATATAAATTCAATGAAGTCAGTAAAATATTGGCCACTAATTCCAAAGGCATAAAACAATTGAATCAGGATTTGATTTGGTTTGACTTTACCTCCCCAAAATATATACTGACAAAATGCAAATAGTGAAAACAGATATTCCCTAGTTATTAATCAAGTGACTGATACTAGACAAATGCCCGTGTTTTACTTTTAAAACCTTGGAGAAAAATTACCACAAAATTACATTCTTGTATATAAGATGTTGTACAAGATGCTAATCAAAGTTCTTTGAGGGGTGCCTGGGTGGCTCAGTGAGTTAAGCCTCTGACTTCAGCTCAGGTCATGATCTCATGGTTCATGAGTTGAGCCCAGGGTCCGGGTCTGTGCTCTCAGCTCAGAGCCTCAGAGCCTAGAGCCTGCTTTGGATTCTGTGTCTTCCTCTCTTTGTTCTCCTTGCCCACTCATGCTCTGTCTCTCTCTCTTTCTCAAAAATAAACATTAAAAATATTTTTTAATTTAAAGTTATTTGAAATAATAGGTAAATAAAATTACTGCCAGAAAAAAAAATTAAAAGTTCAACTGGAACATTAAAAATGTTAGCCAGTAAAGAATTTACTACTGTTTATGGCAAATTATAATTTTATCATGCATTTCTTTCTTCTATTCTCTTAAGATATTGGTAGCCTGAGTTAGCCTCTATTACATAACACATACTATGAGAAGTCAAATGCTCTTTATTTCTTCAGATTAATTGAACTAAGAATGGATGGAAAGGTCATCAAGACACAGGAGTTGGTGCCTCTTCCTCATGAAATCTCCAGAAATCCAAAGGGACAGCAATTAGCCTGGAAATTTTTGAGAGAAAATTGGACCCATCTCCTTGAAAAGTTGGTATTCATTTATATCCAATGTGTGTTCTTCCACCTAGATGTGCCTGAAACCACATATTTCGGTCACCTGAAACCAAGTATAATGATGTGCATATGAATGTGAATGATCCTATTTCTTCCCAAATAGTTTGATGAACTCTGTTGGTTTGAAAACTTTATAGTCCAAATTATTCTGTCGAGGTGTGAGGGAGAGGAATGAGAAGTGAATGGGAAATAGATTTCTTGCACTCAGCTGGGAGCAAATGTGAGCTAAATTAAGTCCAGTCATCAGCCCCTGTATCACACTCCTCCTAGCTTCCTCACCAGCTCAGAAGAACCCATATATAGTGAAGTGAAGCCATATATAGTGCATTAAACACGTTTGACTTGGTTTGTTAATATAGTTTGTTCTAGGGGGAAATTTCAGGAATTTTTTTTTAAATTGGCATCAGCCTTATATTTTATTTATTTTTGATAGACAGAGAGAGACAGAGCACAAGTGGGGGAGGGGCAGAGAGAGAGGGAGACACAGAACTTGAAGAAGGCTCCAGGCTCCAAGATGTCAGCACAGAGCCTGACGCGGGGTTTGAACTCACAAACTGAGAGATCATGACCTGAGCTGAAGTTGGACGTTCAACCAACTGAGCCACCCGGGTGCCCCTAAATTTCAGGAATTTTGATGAGAGCTAATCCCCTCTCTCAGTTCCCCTGGGGAAGTGGTACAGTGGAGAACTTAGAGGTGCTGACTGGAAGTGTTTGGGGATCCCCCCTTCAAAACTCCATTGGCTCTGAGTCTTTTCTGGAGTTTCAACTTTTCAGAGAATCAGAGCTCACTCCAGCATGCGCCTAGGCCTAAAATATCCCCCAGAATGAACCAATAATGATTCAGTTTCATTGGAAGGTACAGGATGGCTTTGCTTCCTCTCACAAAAACCCCTGCTGAGGCACTCAGCCATTCCTCATCCAAATACAAAATGTCTCTTACAAACTATATGGAAAATACCCTCAATCCAAGAGCTGTGCAGTTTGCTCTGTTCATCTTAATGTCAGTTTGTGTCTTTGATTCTAGTCCTCCCCAGTTCCTCTTCCCTCCCATTTGTTAGCCATGAAGGATTCAGAGTCCTCCATAAAGCTTTGTGTAAGCAAAAAGAGCATTTGCTCCCCTCTCCCAGGCCTTTAAGGGATTGACATTCACAAGGGACCAAAGAGAAACTCCATATATATAATTTATATATAAAAATGTGTGTGTGTCCTTAAAAACTCTGCAGGAATCATTGGTTGGGGTGTTTGCATGACTGTCAGTTCCCTCTTGAAATGATCAGACTTTTTCTGCAATGCCATAGATTTCCTTTGTCACTAGAAATGATCCTCCTGCCTGACCATGTGCACAGCCTAGACTTGGACTCATTTCTGGGATGTATCTGTGCTCTGCTTTTCAGCATGAATCCCTTTGACGTATGGTACAAATTCTCTATATAAGACACCAGGGTGAAGGATAGAGTCTGTGCCTGCAAATGACAGTTCTACAAAATAACATTGCCCCCCAAAACACAGTGTATAAATGCAGTGGATTTCCAAAATGGGATGGGGAAGTGTGTAAGACAATAAGTAGTACATTAGAGTGCAAGAAGAACGTATTACTGTATATACTAGTTCTAACACTATTAAATTTTCTTTTTAACCTACAACCTAATTGATAAATAAAAATATGTATATTGGGAAGTTCTTAGAAAAAATTCTTTACCAATGGAGTATATAATAAAAAAATATAGACAATGCTGCTTTCAGCATAAACATCAATTTAAACATAAGCATTGCTGACAAAGATAGTCACAGTTCCTAAAAAAGGCTTTATCTACATTTTTATCTTATGGTCAAATTTGTTACATTTCATAACTTTGGGATTTTACTGGATAAATAGGTTATTCTTATAATAATTAATAGTGTATATGATAATGTACAAACATCATACAGTGCCACATATCTGTTTAAAAATTTTTTTTAATGTTTATTCATTCTTGAGAGAGAGAGACAGAGCACGAGCAGGGGAGAGGCAGAGAGAGGGAGACACAGGATCCGTAGCAGACTCCAGGCTCTGTGCTGTCAGTGCAGAACCTGACATGGGGCTCAAACTCACAAACTGTGGGACCATGACCTGAGCTGAAGTTGGACGCCCAACAGACTGAGTCACCCAGGTGCCCCATGAATGCTACATATTTTAAAAACAAATGACATAATAAACATAAGGCTGGTATTTCTATTAAATTTGTGGGTTTCCTTTTTGTCTTCAAATTTGACTAGGCTCATTTGCCATGAGAGTGATCATCTCTGGAACAACATTTCACTCCTCTTCCAAGGAGTTACAAGAGGTTTGTGATTCCCTATTGCTAACAATTTAAAAATAAGTGTTCAGGGGCTCCTGGGTGGCTCAGTCAGTTAAGTGTTGGACTCTTGATTTCGGCTCAGGTCACGTCTCACAGTTTGTGGATATAGTTTGTGGACTTGGTTTGTGGGTTCAAGCCCCACATTGGGCTCTGTGCTGACAGCACAGAGTTTGCTTGGGGTTCTCTCTCTTCTTTTCTCTCTCCCCTTCCACAACTTGCATGCATGCTCTTTTTCTCTCTGAAAATAAATAAATAAGTAAATAAATGAATAAATAAATAAATAAATAAATAAATATACAAGTTATAAAACTGAGTACAAACTTAGATATAATTTGGTTTAAAGTCTCATTTTATTAAAAGAAAATAAGTAGTTTGTCCAATGTCATGTAGCAAGTAATTGGAGGGGACAGGTCTAGAACTTCTTAAAATACAGGTGTTTATAGCATTCAAAATAAAAATTACCCATGAGACATGAGTCCTTTCATATTATTTCTTGCATATTACAACATCACTGAAGGGACTATGTTGAAGTTTGGAAGAATACTTAAAGGTATTGTAACAAAACTACTGTTGGTGGCAATTCCACTTCTTTTTAAAAGCATTCTAATGTTTTACATATTTCCAAAATAAATATTGAATTGTTTATTCTTTAAAGAAACTAAGAATTACAGAATTTAAATCCTGGCTCATGACTTACTCTATGACTTGGTTTGATCACTTAAAGTTTTTATCCAGTGTGCTCACTTGTAAGATGAGGATTTATCATTACTGTCTTACATTATCTATTTGAAGGTAAAGTGAAATAATAATTATACACAAAAAGAGAGGAATAAAACAACCATTTAGAGGTTGGCAGAGAAATCATTCCAGTGTTTGTATAATTTGCAAGCTGTTTCGAACCCCTTTGCAAGAGCAAGTTTTAATGAACTATGCCAGTAATTTTTTTCTTGCTTATTTTTCAGGTGAAACTGTTCTTTGAATCTCTTAAGGCCCAAGGACCATATCTAGGTACTTTGCAAATTATTCTGGAAGCCATATCCAAAAATATCAAGTGGCTGAAGAAGAATCTTCCCACTCTGAGGACTTGGCTACTGGTTAGTATTTAAATGGTCAGTAGGAAGAGCACATCAGATGTGGGCATGAAGTCAGCAAAGCTCAGGTCAAAGTCCTGGATATTTTGTCTAAAACAGTAAGAAGCCTCAACAAATCAACCAGCACAGATGCCTGCTCTCAGCTGTTGTTTCTAGCTGACAGATGTATGATGTTGAGGTAGGGGAAGGCCAGTTCAGTAGGCTATTTAAATGTAAACTTCCTGAATAATGGAGATATGTGGAGATGGAGATATAGATGTATAGACATAGCTGTAATAGATTAGCCGCACCACAGACTACCTACATTGCCTTAAATCATGACACTCATTGCTTCTTGGATGCTTTTTCTAATCTTGTTATGCAAACTGGAGTTTGCTCAGTTTTATCTTCAAGGAAACATAGTCAATTCTTTTTTTAAAATTTTTCATTTGCATCTCTTCATCTCGTTGCCTTCTTCTTCCTTCATCTCAGACTGAATAGTTCATTTGATTTTTACTATTCATGGAAAATCAGAATCAAATTATGAAGTTTAAGGATCAGGAACACAGAGAATTTGTCATCAGATCTCAGATTATTAGAAACTAGATGTCAGCGTTTATCAGTGAAGCTGGGAGGGCTGCTTGACTTGAGCCTCACACTCCTAAAGAACCTCAGAGACAGCCTTTTGAGGTCATCTCCATGGGCAATAAAATCTGCAGTCACAAAGGTGCAGGAGAGAAAAATGATGCCTCACTGCTTTAACCCATACACTAACGTATTGTTAATACATCTTTGGAAAATTGCAAAATTAGACTGTGCTGTGTATATTTCTGGTTAACTCATGGTTTAATGTAAATATTTCGATGAATCATCATATTGTATAACCCAGTTTTAGTGTTTCTTCATATTTTAAGAGAAACTCTTGATCTCTGAAGTGCTTTTCTGGATCCTTCTTTTAATTGTGTTAATAAGGTATTTGGAATGAAAAAAGAAATAACACTCTAAATACAGGTAATACATTTAATAAATTAATGTTCCCACGTATGAATCAATATGAAGATATAAACACATTCTGGAAAGATTTGAATCAGTATACAGATGATTGACTAATTTGGTCAATTAAGGGAAGCTGGACTATTGAGGCTGGGCTTGTGTGGGGAGGGTGTTATCCATTTTGGAGTGGTAGCTTGAAGCTTTAAGATCTTTCTCTGGTTCCACAGGCAGAGACAGGATACAGTTGGGATGGTCCATGGGCATGACCCAATATACATTTTGTTAAGTTTGTTTTCAAATCATTTCTTGGAATCTTTGAAGCATCTTTGACTCTAGATTTGACTCAGTCATGGTCCTACCATGTGTATAACATGTGATGTCACTCTAGAATTATGTGTACTTTTAAATAAAGAAACTTAAAAGTAAAGAATATTATTTTCCCCTCCCCAATAATATGTAAATTAAGCAGCAAGTGTGTATGAGTTTTGGTAGATTTGTGCTGTCGTATTTATTTCCATAAAAGTAAAGTCCTTTCCTTTGTATAGTAAGTTATCTACCATAGGTTTCCAAGTTTTTATTCTCTTCCTTGTAGTTCCTTATTTATATGCATGTGTAACTTCTCAGGTCCTTAACAATTGAGTACAGAAGTAGGTGTAGCAATAGAAGTACCAGTTTTATTATTTGTTGAGAATGAACATGAGAATCACTGTGCCAATAATGTTTTAACAAATAGGAGTTGTTTTTTTTTTTAAAGAAGTATATTGTACTTAGTGTGGTATTTCAAAACCTTTATGGTAGATGACAAACCCCCAACACAAACTAAGACTTGGCTAAAGTTAGTTTTACTTCCTTTCACCCCAAATGAACAAACAAGTTGCAAAAAAAAAACTATAGACAAGATCATGAATAGATGATGGAGAGAGCATATACAACTCCATACCTCGCTGAATGCCAGCAGAGCCTTGGGAGAATTTTGTGGTGTCTGAACCCCACTCAGAATGAGAAATCTCCCAGATCATAGGCGCCCAGAACCAATGTCTTGCTTCCTTTTAGGCTTTGTGTAGGAGGGACTTCAGCCCGCAAGAGTCCAGCTTGCCACCATGATAGGAATTTCTTGTGCTACCTCATGTATATAGTTCTGCAATTCATTCCTTGCGTGTCATTGGGTATATTTGAGGTTCCAGAGAAGCATGCAATCAGAGATCTGATTATCTGAAGGAAGTTCCTAGGTTTTTGTTTTGTTTTGTTTTGTTTTGTTTTGAGTGGGGACGGAGTTCATTCCATCCTAACTACAAGAAGGATCTCCAAAGAGACACGGAAGCTAGTTTTCCAGTTGAGCATTGTGTCTACCAAACACAAGGTCATTTAAAATGGCCACATTTTTACTTCGCAACATCCTTTACTTAATTCATTACTGGCCTTCTTTCTTCCGTTTAACCATGTGCCACTGTCTTTTATTTCGGCATGTAATGGTTTACAGCTTTTGTATTTACAGGCTTTAAATCATTTATCTGTTATATTGTCTGCTTCCTGAAATCTTGGTCTCATCAAAGTCATGTTTCCAAATCATAAGGAAGAAATGGTGAAAAATATTATGAAAGAAGTAGGTTAGCTGGGTTGAAGCACATGTCTGTTTTATGTAATCTAATACTTTGATAGTGCCAGATTATCTTCCTGAAAGGGGATGTTAATTCACTTTCTTTTTACCCCTGTATCCTGTGCTTGTCAGTACCAAGTGTTAATCTTTTATATCTAGTAACACTTTCCCAGTAAAGTACAGCTTCCCCAGATATTTACATAACTATGCCACTAGTCTCCTTTGATTGTTACTTGCTTGATACATCTT
The DNA here is from genome assembly GCF_022079265.1 of Lynx rufus. Classification (NCBI taxonomy): domain Eukaryota; kingdom Metazoa; phylum Chordata; class Mammalia; order Carnivora; family Felidae; genus Lynx; species Lynx rufus. The sequence goes on from NW_025814823.1 coordinate 158,777,646, forward strand.
TCTGTATCCTGTTACCTTGAATTTTTCTATATTTAATTTCAGATGGGTCTTTTGTAAACATGCTATACTTGAATTTTGTTTCCTATTATGTTTCCCATCTTGGGCAAGCTCAGGCTTTCCCATCTGTCCTTTCCACTCTCAAAGGCATAAAAACTGAAGCTTCAGATGCCCTCGAGGTGAATACTGACTTCAGCCTTCTGCTTACCCCTCAGGGTTCCTGCCTTCAATTAGTTTTTGATCCATGACTATTTCTCACTGGCTTTCCAAGTCATCCATACATTCAAACAATTAAAAAATACATTTTAGTCTACATTTTTAATTATTATTAGTAAGAAGGTCAGTCAAGGTACCTGGTCTAGCATATTCCCAGAAGCTATAATAATTTATTTTCCAATGTGCAAATGCCTAACACTTTTACATAAGAGGCTCCTTAGGATGGAAATTGGTTTGCAATATTGACTTCATAGTATTGATTTCTCATAAATAAAATTGTGGGATGCCTAACATTGTATCAGGAAGGTAGTAGTATAAACTACTTTGTTCAGGATTTAAATCAGGAAAATCTTCCAATATTCATAGGGAGAAATGGCTGAAAATTCTGAGAAATGTAAACTTAACTAGCAAGGTAAAAAAAAAAGTGTCTATGTTTCAATCACTTATGCAAACTTTACTCTGCATCCATAACTCCAAAATCTTTTGCTACTTTTTTCTCTTTATCCAAAAGTTTTCATCTTCTACAATGTTCCCAGGTAAAGTCAGGAAGCCAGTTCTCTACTCTTGGCACATGATTAATCTCGAACTTTTAGGTATTTACACATATGATTTCCCACACTTGAAAGTTCATGCCTCCCTCTGTAGAATGATACCATATTTCTTTCTTTCAATACCTCATTTCAGGTTCATGCTTCAGTGTAGGAGATTCCCATGCTAATACCACCTGACATGTCCCTGTAGTCATCCAAACAATACCTCAGTTACAATACAAACCCCATTTTATTTTTTTTCAAAGTTTATTTATTTGTTTAGAGAGAGAGAGCAGGGGAGGGGCAGAGGGAGAAGGAGAGAGAAAGAATACCAAGCAGGCTCTGCACCCGCAGTGCTGAGCCTGACATGGGGCTCCAACTCATGAACAGTGAGATCATGACCTGAGCTGAAACCAAGAGTCAAATGCTTAACCTACTGAGCCACACAGGCACCCCTACAAACCCCAGTTTATTTTATTAAAAACATTTTTTTAATGTTTATTTATTTTTAACAGAGACAGAGACAGAACGACGGGGGAAGGGCAGAGAGAGAGACACAGAATCCAAAGCAGGCTCCAGGCTCCGAACTGTCCCAACAGAGCCTGACCGGGTTCAAACTCATGAACCATGAGATAATGACCTGAGTTGAAGTCAGCTGCCCAACCGACTAAGCCACCCAGGTGCCCCCAAACCCCGTTTTAAGGTAGGCAGAGTGAATTGTCTATGAAAAGACTTAAGGGATACAAAGAATATTATTTCTTAGTTTTAAAACCGTATTTCTCATTAAAAACTGTTTTCTTGGGGCGCCTGGGTGGCGCAGTCGGTTGAGCGTCCGACTTCAGCCAGGTCACGATATCGCGGTCCGGGAGTTCGAGCCCCGCGTCGGGCTCTGGGCTGATGGCTCAGAGCCTGGAGCCTGTTTCCGATTCTGTGTCTCCCTCTCTCTCTGCCCCTCCCCCGTTCATGCTCTGTCTCTCTCTGTCTCAAAAATAAATAAACTTAAAAAAAAAAAAAACTGTTTTCTAGCAAACTGAGCTTAGAAATTCTTTTGTTGTTTGTTTATTTTTGAGAGAGAGAGAGACAGAGACAGAGACAGAGACAGGGCACACGCAGGGGAGGGGCAGAGAGAGAGGGAGACACAAATCTGAAGCAGGCTCCAGGTAGAACACTGTAACCCTCAAACATGGAAAGAGGCAGGAATGAGGTTTGGGGAACTTTTTCTAAAAGAGAAACACTCTCTTCATGGCACAAGGCTATTAGCATATGCTTTTATTTCCTGTCTATTCATGCTCCAGATGTAGGCCTGAAGACTTAGGTAGGAATTTTAGAAGGACAAACAGAGCTTTTTAAGCTGGCAAGGGGTAAACAGGTACAGATATTCAAGCTGATAAAGATCAAAGGAAAGGTCTGGTCTGAAACAACTATGCACAATTCATGTGAACCAGACAGAGCCCACAGGAGTCAGACCCTATGTCCTGCGCAAATTAATTCAACTTACACTCAGGGACTAAATTAGGGTTATTTAAACAACAATGAAAAAGTTGTTGGTTGAGAGAGAGGCTGGATAGCATTTAAAGGTTTGTATTTTTTTTTTATTCTTATTCTAACTTGTTCCTTATCTATAGGCAACTGTTATGACACTACTAATTAAAAGCACTGTTTTATTTTATTTTTTTCTTTTTCAAAGCATTGTTTTAAAAATAATGTTCTATAGTCCAGGAAAACCACCACCTGGTAGGAAAAGTGTATTATTCTTCTAGTTTCAGATAACTATTTCTCTGGGTAGCCTAGCTGTTTGGATATTAAGGCCATGGGGAATATACTATTGTCTCCTCCATCTCACTGAGGACCTAGGTAGAAATAACACCTGCAGTGTTGGCCTTGCAAATCCAAATCTAAAAAATGCTGTCTAAAAAAGGAAACCTCTTAGACTTTTTTTTTTCAAAATACATCTTCTCTTACCCAGTTGCCTTTTCTTCTGTAATTTCACCATTACAGATCCATTCCTTTGGGCTAATGAAAGTTAAAGTATTACATTGTAACTCATTAGTCATGCTTTAGTGTGACTTTTTAATTTTTTAAAATTAATACTTAGTTCTTTATAGCTAGCTGAGAAAAGAGCTCTAAGGAGAGAGAGAGAGAGAAACCTGAACCTGGGAGAGAGATTGGCGTGGGTGGGTTCGGGAATAAGGGCAATACTCCAGAAAATACTGGTTTGGTAGGAAGCTCTGGAAGGCAGTATCTGTCACTTACTCAAGGGTGTGGTATACAGATAGCATTTGATAAATATTTGTTGACTGTGTGAAGCAGCACCTAGAAGTGCTGAAGGAAAATAGAAAATAGAACCTGGTAGAACTCAGAGACACCTACTCATCAATTTTGCCCCAGACTGGGCCTGCTAGTACATATGTATACTTCTGTGTCATTTGTTATGCATTATGTATATATTCTGTGTGCTTGTCCTGACTGGCTCAATGTATTGTAAGCACCTTAAAAGCGAAACTGTAGCTCCTGCTCTGTTTTTAGTTCTCTTTGGTGTTCTGTGCACCATGGGCACTCCACAAATGTTGCTAACTGACAGCCTGTGCTGGCAGCTCTCAGCCAGAGGGAGGAAATAAGCATCTGAGTCATCCCAGAGTCAGCCAAGAATCACAGTAAAGTGTAATTTTCTGCATAAATATTACAGTACCTTCTCATGTTCAAAAACAAACAAAAACCTGAAGGACACATTTAATGGGAATGAACCTTAGACAGGCTCTGTTTTAGCATAGCTGTTAGAAATAAAGAAAGGAGAAGGAAAACTGAAACAGAATCTTCAGGAGTGTAGACATCTCCCTAGAAAGAGGTCAGTCAAAAATTCCAGCTAGAGATAATTTCTAAAAATACCTTTTGTATCTTCTGACTTTTATAGAAGAGGATCTATGATTGGTTTTCATAGCCTGGAGCAGGGCCCACCATCTCTGACACTTCCTAACCTGGCTACGCCCCAGCTGATGCAGGACTTAGATACCAATATCAAAAACTCAGGACATCATTATTTTTAATTATCAGATTGGAATATATCAGCATTGTACACATTTTTTGCTTTCGCATTACACTTTGCAGGTCTAAACTTTTTTTTTGCATGCAATACACGTGGTATTAAAGTTTCACAATTCACATCTAATAGTAATAGCAAATACATCCTTAGTGCTTTTTTGTACCGGTTTCTGTCCAACGCACGTTTGGTGTGTTAACTCATCTTTTTCTCACAGTAACCCTAAGACGGTGGTAGCTGTCTCCTCAGTTTACAAAGGAGAAAATAAAGCCCAGGGGGTTAGGCAACTTGCTACAGTCACAGGGACAATGGTTTTTAGGACATTCTCAGAGTGCATATCAACATGGTCAATTCTAGAACATTTCTTTCACCCAATAACATGCCCTATATTTATGAACACTCACTTCCCGTTCCTCCCTCCTTACAGTCTTAGGCAACCACCAACCTACTTTCTCTACCCGTTTGCCTACTGTGAACTTTTCATATAGATGGAATAATGTAATATATGGTCTTCTGTAACTGACTTCTTTGATGAACATTTATGTCGTTTATACTTTTTGGCTATTATGAACAATGCCACTATGAACGTTAATGTACAAGTGTTTGTATAGATACACATTTTCAATTATTTTGGCTTTATACCTGCAGTGGAATTGTTGGGTCATTTGTTAACTCTATGTTTAGCTTTTGGAAGAACAGCCAGACTATTTTCCAACACAGCTGTACCATTTTATATTCCCACCGGCAGCGCGTAAAGGTTCTAATTTCTCTACATCTTGGCCGACATTTATTGTGTCTGCCTTTTTGATTCTAGCCATCCTATGCCTGTGCCTAGCCATAATGTGAAGTGGCATCTCATTGGGGTTTTGATTTGCATTTGCTTAATGGCTAATGATATTGACCCTCCTTTCATGTGTTTATTGGTCATGTGTATGTCTTCACTGGAGAAATGTCTATTCAGATCTTCTGCTCATTTTTAATTGACTTGTCTTTTATTCTTGAGTTGCAAGAGTTCTTTATATATTCTTGATACAAGTCTCTTGTGAGGTATATGATTTGCAAATATTTTCTCCCATTTTGTGTGTTGTCTTTTTACTTCCTGATGATATTCTTTGAAGTCAAATCTTTCTTGATACTTATCTTCAACTTTGTTAGAAGGATACTGCTATAATGAGTTGAATTGTGCACCGCCCCCTCCTCCCAAATTCACATGTTGAAGTCATAGCCCTCATTACCTCAGAATGTGACTTTACTTGGAAATAAGATCTTTGTAGATTTAATTAGTTAAGATGAGGTCATACTGTTGAAGGGTGGGCGCCTGATCCAGTATGACTAGTTTCCCTTATTAAAAGGGAAAATATGGACTCAGGTGTGCACACAGGGAGAATGCCACCTGAAGACTGAAGTTACACTGCCACCAGCCAAGGAAGCTAGGATAGAGTCCTGGAACGTATCTTTCCCTGGTGCCTTCAGAGAGAACATGGCCCTGCTGACTCCTTGATCTTAGGTTTCTAACCTCCAGAACTATGAGACAATACATTTCTGTTGCTTAAGCTACCTAGATTGTGATAACTTTTACAACAGCCTTCACAAACAAATATAAATGTCCAATTTATTTTTCTAATTTAGTAGTTACTTCCAGATCATAATTTGAAGTTTAATAATATGCCATTTCTTGGTTTGGAATCCTGATTACATTGATAAATTATATGCAAAATTACATTGAATTGGGCTCTGTCTTTACTTTTCCTGTGACAAATGTCTTAGGGTTTAAAGAAATTATCAAAATATTATTAAAATATATCAGTGTTCATAACCTTCAGTTGACATTTAGACTGCCTGCTTGATATTTTGGTTGCTTAACCCTCCCTTCACCCTTCTGAATAATAAAAATGATTTTGCCCAAGTCCCCCCACCTCTCCCATATGAAATAGGGAAGTAATCCTAACTCAGCATTCCTAAACTCTACTTTGTGTAAGGAACCATTCATAGTAACCCTGTTTTTATTTCTAGTGATTGGTTTAGAAATGTACAAAATGCAATTTTGGCAATTGAAACCTAGGGAGAATCTTAATGGGGGATTTTTGAGAAAAGTTTCCTTGCTCTTGAGGAAGACACACCAAAGAAAATATTCCTTCTGCCTTCTCTGATGCAACCCCCTTTTTGTCCACATGACACTCAGTCTTTCGGAAAATTGTTCACAGAGTAGACAGAATGAGAAGCTGGGTTCTCGGTGAGGTTGGGAGCTGTGACCAGACACTATTCTATCTCTGCACTTAACATGAGATGAAAAATTTCCTTGATGTCCATGCTAGTTTGATTCAGCATATTGATTCTTGTAGTTCAAAGCATCTGACTTACTATATAACTGTTCCTTTCTAATAACCTTCTAGTTTATTTAACTGAATCTTTTTGCTAATGTTTAAGCTCTACAAGAACTCTGTTGCATAATTATTCTGCTTTCCTTAGTGCTCTAAACATTTCTTAACTTGTTATAGCTTCAAACATCACTAAATGATGCAGAGCATGTGTGTTGCAAATAGGCTACAGACGTAATGAGACACTGATTCCTCTGGTCCTTAAGTTGACTGGGTAGAGTCTGGAGTCACTGGAAACCCCATGGTGGTCACCTTTGTCCTGGAAACAAGCATCATACTCTGTGTATTCAAGAGTGCTGAATAGGGGCGCCTGGGTGGCTCACTCTGTTGAGTGTCTGACTTCAGCTCAGGTCAAGATCACACCGTCTGTGAGTTCGAGCCCTGAGTTCGAGCCCTGCGTCAGCCTCTGTGCTGACAGCTCAGAGCCTGGAGCCTGCCTCAGATTCTGTGTCTCCCTCTCCCTCTGCCCCTCCCCTGCTCATGCTCTGTCTCTCTCTCTCTCTCTCTGTCAAAAATAAATAAACATTAACAAAAATTAAAAAAAAGAGTATTGAATAAATATCATTTTCAGATTTTTGCACCAAATTAAGGTAGTGTTTAGCTTATTTCAGAGTAATTAGAAAAGATATTTAATAATGCTAAACATAACCGTCACATGGAATATTAGCAAATTAAATAGGAATATCAATTAAATAATTAATGGAACTGTATTCTAGTAGGATAAAGCTAGCTATATTTGTGTTGACTACATATCCCTTTTGTGTATTATTGCCAATGACCCTAAGTTTCCTGTGAGAATTGGAAAGCAACCACAAACTCCCGAGCATTGGTTTAGAACACAGATCACCTGACTTCTAGTCTCTGTCTGCTATGGGACTGTGAATAAATCCTCCAGCCTCTCCAGAATTCATCTTATCCATTAAATTGAGACTTGGATTAGTTGATCCATGGCAGACCAAATTCTTTATTTTGATTAAAAAAAATGTTTCTATATCCATTGATTAGCAAATTTGCTGCCTTTTTATAAATACATGCTATTTGTTACTCAGGGAGCTTATATTTTTTCCTTTCATGTTATTTATTATATATTATGTTTAGTCCTCCAAATTTTTGGTTTTCAAATATTAAATGGTAGGCAGCAAGAATTTTGAAAATAGTAAATGGGTATAAAAGATAATGTCACACTATCTCCTCTGATAATGAATAATAACTTCATTATAATTTAAAGTATTATATCCTTAAAGAAGCAACTCTGGGTAGGAGGAGAAGAGGAAGTTAAAGACTGACACATAATCAATAGCAAATTTGTCAAACTGTGTTCCCTCAAAAAGTCTTTATGAAGTCAAATGTAAAATGGTATCCAAATAAACAAAAATACCCACAAAGAAATCCCAGAATACAGCAAAACAAAATTTATTATTATTCTTTTGAGGGTAGGCAGGATTCTGAAATATTTTAGTTGTTCACTTCTTTTACCTCCATTACAAAGCCACAAGTTTTAAATGTCCTTAATGTCTGTGTGTATGAGTGTGTGTGTGTGTGTGTGTGTGTGTAGGAATGGGAGGGATGGGAGGCAAGAGGTTGGCAAAGAGGACAAAGAAATTATTTATCTCTATTTCAAAGAAATATCAGGTAGACATGACCCACCTATATTTGCTACGCAGTGGTGAAGCATTTTTACCACAAGTCTCTGCAGAATTAAAGTATTTAAGACAAAACACAAGATAACGTGTTTCACACTTAAAAGCATGATAGACTCTAGCTTACAGGTAAGGTGAGATGAGGTGATTTGACACTCTGGGGAGTTTTAAATATCTCTGATATTAAGTGCTTTGACTGCAAAAATAACTCCAAAAGAACATGCCATGACCTAAAGTATAAGGATGAGTCTATTTTTCTGAGCAATATAAGATGCAGAGTTCTTTTAACAAAATCCGGCCCTGCGTATACTATATAATATCTGAGCACTGCGAATACTATATAATATCTGAGCACAGATGGCACCAATCATGTGGTTCGCTTCCTGTTTGGGCTTCTGAAGTGCCTGGGGGAGGAGGCAGCCTAAGGCCTCTGATTATCTTTAACATAGTAGGGAGAGAGCAGCTTTGAGGTATCCTAAGATTGACATCTTCTCTGGACTGATCACAAAGACAGCACTCAATACAGAGATGTTCTCTGGCAGAGTTTTCAACATTCCAAGTGAACTAGAACTCTAACTACCATCGCATCTGTTCACAAATTCATTCATAAATTATTTATGGCATACTTATCTTCGGTAGGATACAGCCCTTAAAAGGTAATGACCCTGCAGTCATGGAGCTTACATTCTTGAGAGGGAGTTTGAGAATAATGAAACAACAAACAGAAACATTGTTTCAGAGAGTGATGAGTGCTGTGAAGAAAAGAGAAGAGGGCCCAGTCTTTAGAGAAGACACTATGTGGCTATTTTCCACTGTGGTCAGGTAAAGGCTCTCTGCAGAGGTGACATTTGAGCTGAGACCTAAATGACAAGAAGATACCAGCAGGCGAAGTACCAGGCAGAAGGGATCCTTCTTGCGCAAGGAACATGCAAGAGGAATAGCTAACTACCGGGTAGAATTTGGGGACTTCCAGGGGCTGAAAGAAGGCCTCTGTGGCCAAAACATCGTTAGCAAGTGTAGATGAAGTTCCAGAGTTAGACCAGGAGTTTCACTTTTATTGTATCCATTGGAGGTTTTAAAGCGTCAGTGGAAAGTGGGTGATTTAGTACAACTGACATTCAAAAATACAATATTGCACATATATTTCACTTCTCTAAAACCTAATTTCTAATTCCGTGCGGGTTAAACGGCACCCCAGGCGTCCCTGTTTGCCCAGGCTGTTTGCGCTCGTCGGCGGCTTGTTTGCACCCGAAGTCCTGCTTTTGACAGCCACGGAGGAGTGTGTGACAGTTGGCAGGCGCAGGGAGGCACAGCCAGAGCCAAGTCGCTGCAGGGGCCAGGGCTGCGGGAGTGGAGGAGGGGAAGGAGGCTGTGGCTGCGCGCTGGGAGGACCGAGGCTTTCGCTGCGAGCGTGGCGGCGATGCCATTTCGAACAAGGGATAAGGAGGCGGGTCCCCACGAACTCGGGGCTCACTGGGCCCCTGGTTCTTCCATTCCGAAGGTTCGTCGGGTATGCCTGGATTTGACATTGAAAACAATGCTGTCTCGGGATTGGAGGCAATGGCGCGAGTAGGAGAGGCGGGACAGGCTAAGAGAGTTTCCGTTTCTCCAACCTTGCTCCGCTAGGCCTGTCCGCGGGCCCCAGCAGCGCACCCAAGGGAGCCGCAGGTGTTGATTCAAAGCTAGGCTCCGGCAGGCCTTCTGCTCACAAACTGCGGCGCCCGCAGCCCGGGGAAATCCAGAGCCAGGTTTTGTGATCTGCCTGCATGTAGAGGCCGCGCCCGGAACCTGTGGCCTGAGGACTTGAACCCGGTCATTTCGGACCCTGCGGGGGTCCTCGCCCTTGCTTCAGTTTGCTGGCCAACGACCGCAAGGGACCACTCTGTTGTGGGCATGACCCACAGCCCCTACTCCCTCGGGCCTTGGCGAAGTGAGCAATCTGGAACCAGTCTCCCCAGGGAAACCGAAGCTTCGCATTCCGGGGAGCGACCTGCGCCCGCAGGCGCGAGCTCTGCCTTCAGATCGCTGTCTCAGTGGCACCTCTCAGCAAGGCCTCTTTTCACCACGCCGTCTTAATTAGCTCTCCACTCAGTCTCCATCACATCACCCTTTAATGCTCAGCGGGACAAATCTTTCAGTCTTGTGTGCCTTCTGTGTCTGTTTATTGTCTGTGCAATGTCCACTACGCGGGGCAATGGTCGTTGTTTTTTGGGCGCAGTGTCCGGCTCCGGCGCCTAAGACTTGGCCGGGCCGGCACGCAGTAGACCGTCACATTTGCTAAATGACTGACTACTGTCCCCCAGCACTGAAGAGCTCGAGCAGCCCCTCTTCCCGGAGGGGCGGGGCCTCATAGGGCCCCGCCCACGAGACTGCCCCCAGCTCTAACCTGCTCCTCCCCTTCCTCTCTAGAGAGGTGGCCTCGGGCGGTGCGGTGTTTTTCCCTCTGGCCTCCCTCGCTCTTTCTGCAGCTGTTGCAAAACCCGGAGCAGCGGAACCTCAGAGCGGCGGAGCGGCGCCGCCCCTCGCTGCACCTCCCCGACAGCCCTCCGCGGCCGCGCTGGGCATGCTCAGTCGACAGGGCCGCTTCAGTTCTTGGAGTAGGAAGCTTGGGCGCTTAGGCTGTAAGGAGCCGCGGCGGGGGGAAAATGGATCCCTTTACTAACGGTGAGTAGGCAGCCAGAGGCGTCGGGGCCGGGACTCTCTGGGGAGCAGAGGGACATTGGCTGTCGTGACACGCGGGGTCGGTCGGGCTGCAGTCGCTCGCCACCGTGGGCTTCTTCCCACGAGGGTTTAGGGGCAGTGGAAGCCGACTAGGGAAGGCAGCTAGAGGCTGGGGACGGTGGGTGGGCGGGCAGAGGCCGGCGCGGGACTAGGAGCTGGCGTGAAGGTCAGTGCCATCGCCTGCCGAGGGTCAGGAGGCGTCGGGTGCCGCCAGACCCAATGCGCGGCCAGGTGGGCGAACAGCAAAGTTTGGGTTGCTTTGCGCAGAGGAGGGGAAAGTTGGCCGCCAGGGTTTGCCCCTGGAGAAGACGGGTGTCGGCCTCGGCTCTTTGGCAGGAAGGGTTAAGCCTCGGTCACTGCCAAACCAAACTTCTGTGGTGCAAGGAGAGAGGTCTCTCCTGTCCTTCCTCGAGTTGCCGGCGTGACTTTTCCTAATGGGGCGGGGTGGGGGGTGGGGGGCTTTGCAGCTTAATTTAGTGGAAGGAAGGGAAACTTGCGGAAAGGCTTGCATAGTCCTGTTCTGTGCCCAATAGGTGCCCGCCCGCATTGGCACCCTCCCCTCTGTTGCTGAGGCACTCCGCAGGGCGTTCAAGCTTCCCTTCACGGGTTTCTGATAATACCAGTGTTTCAATCTAAGGCTCATGAAATATCAGGGGTCCGTCATGGTGATATCACAATGTGACTTGAGGGGAGAGTCAAAGCTGGAGCCTGCAGGATGCCCTGCAAACAGCCACAGCTCTGTACTGAATGGACAGAATAAATCCCACCCTAGTTAAAACCGATGGCTTTTGTTTGGACCAGAAGTGCCAGAGTCACAATATAGGGGTGAGATGCGTTACCATTTTGTGGCGTTGAGTATATGGATTCCCTTTTGGGGCAGAGAGTAGGAATACTGCCAGTAAGGGAGAATTCACAGCGAAACTAGACGATTTAGTCCCTAGTTGACATGTGTTTTCTTGCGGGTGGTTGGTTACTTCAGGTAGACAGTTTGTCGCATTAATAGAAGCCAACATCTACTCCTGTTTAGGTGGGTCACTTGCCACTCAAGAGACAGAGACATTGTCCACTATATCCCAAACCCTAGCCAGACTTTGTCGTATGCTGTGCTTCATTCATGGGACTGCGAATTACTCGAATTACTCCTTCTTTTCTCCTTGTCCTTAATTCAGAATGCTTTATTCTACTGCCATCTTCCTGTCTGTACTAATTAGGCTTAAAGATGACAACTTTATTTCTGAATTTTTTTTTCTCGTTCAGGTTCTATTTGTTATTACTATTGCTCTAAAAATAGTCGGGTAAAGTTACCAAGAATTATGGAAAATTTGAGCTAAAAGTAAACTTTGAGACCATCTAGTATTTTAGTGTAAAATATGTTTGATACAAATCATTAAATCCTTTCAAATGACTATTCCAAGGCTTTTTCTTTGTCCTGGTTAGAATACTTGGAGCTTTCATGTTTGTAGGATTTTAAATGTGAACTTTCACTTAAAAAAATTCCCCACAACAAGGCTGAGTCACCCATTTGGTTAAGATTATTGCTAGCTGATGTGGTGGACCTGTGCCTCCAGAATTAAAGTACATTCTCAAGTGTTTGAACTAGGGCCTTTTCTCCTCTTAAAACATGTTCCTCTAGATGTGAATACTTGCCAATTGTCACATTTGAGAGGTGAATGGAAAGTCCCAGAGAGAAGAACAAAAAGGAAGCAGTGCTTTAACTTTTATGTAGGAAATTGGATTTTTAATCCTTTTCCTATCAGTCTTCCAGATTTCCAGAATCTGTTGGAGACAGTTTGACAGTGCATCATTTTAGTATGTTAATCACTCCTTGGAAGCTTA